>NC_064642.1:736941023-737244054 GCF_023864345.2 Schistocerca serialis cubense
GATGCAGGATGTATTCGTACGACAGCTGAGCAAACCACATTTGTAAAAGTTATTGCTGGATGGATACCAGTTTCAATATTTTAATTATCTCACGTAATACTGCATTATCGTAAGCTCTCCAAAAATCTATAAATAGAGCTGTCAGGTTCTCGTTGGTCATATTTTTAGAGGCTTTCAGTGTTCATCGTAACATCAGCAATGTGTTTACATATCGCGGAGTGCAGCTACAGCTGTAGAGATTCTGAAGTTCAGCATTGACAAAGTTGTTTTGCACTGTATTCAGTTATTAAATTTAGTAGTTTTCAACTGAGTCTTGTGCTGTCTCTGGTGAAACAATTGTTGAATAAGCTTTCGGAAGCTTTCGACCACTGTGTTTTATAAAGTTGTTTGTGCGTTGTAGTCATTTATTAAATTTAATACATTAGTTTTCAGCCCGTTTTTCTTGCTGTTTCTAGAGGAATATTTCAGTAGAAACTTTAGCTCATTGTGTTTAGTTTCGTTGAGTGTACCAGTGCACCCCTGAGTTTTTGGTTTTAGACAAGAAATTCTGTGACGTTCTTGTAGTATTGGTATTAGTTGCGGACTAGTACTACTAATAGAAATAGTTGCTTTCTTAGCAGAGAGCTAAATTCATGATCAAAGTTGTCAGTTCCTTAAATCGTTCTACTGTAGCAACTGAACTTACGTCACGTAGACGTTTATTTTTTCAGTAATTGTTAACATTTTACGAGTCAGAAGTATGGGCGTTGTCATCGGGTTATGAGTAGTGGATTACGGTGTCAGATTTGTTCAAAGTATTTTCGTTGAGGGGAATGAAGTGGAGAAAGTAGTCGGCATTCTAGCGAGATCTTCTCCTGGAAATTCAGAATCTATAACAGAAATGAGTTAACAGAGAGCATGAGCGTAAGATCTGTGCCCTTCAAGTGCAGTTTCAAAACGCTAATAAGGGACCAGATAGGATGAGGACGGAGAAGGGCGCTGGGGAATGGGAATTTGGCAATTGATAAGAATGTTGCTGAGAAGAGGAGATATTCAGACCGTTGTACTTTGTGTATCACCAATAGTTTGATCAGAGTTTAGTGGAGAGGAGCCTCTTGTAGCTGTTGGTGTAGGAATCTTGCAGCAGACCTCAGTAGTTAAGGACACTAGAACAGTTATAGTTTCAAAGAGGAAGAAGAAGGTTCTGCTGTTAGGTTGCTCACATGACGGAGGTATAGGCCAGCAGTTGCAGGATGTGTTGGGGAGTGAGTACCAGGTCACCAGCATTATGGAAACCAAGTGCAGGGCTGGCTCTGGTGACTAAAATTATGGGTATTAGGCAGGCATTTCACGAAAGAGGATCAGCTATTGATTGTGGGTGGAACTGGGAATAGTCTTGATAGGGACGGGGAGTATGATGTACGTGGTGCCCTGGAAAACATAGCTACTGAAACAGATGGCACAAATGTATACTTCGTGCAACATGTTCGGCCCCATTTTAATGCTGTTGTTAGGCATGTTAAAGTGGGGCTTGAGAAGGTATTGATAACGGAGGGTATGCGATTTGAGTCAATCAGTAGTTCGGGTTTCACTAGGTACGGCGTGAACCTCAATAAGTATAGGAAGAGGAGGTTGTAAAAAAGCTTTTAGATGACAGTGTAGTGGGAGGTGGTGAGACCACTCATGGAAAAATTCCTGTTGTAGTTGGGGTTAGAGCTGCACCTTATTTAGAGTGAAGTCAGGTGACATGCGTCCCTTCTTAAAGAAAGTCTCCCTAACACAGGAACCACATACAAGGAAGATAAGGTACCCAAACAGTGAAGGAATTAGCACATTTCATCAAAATCAAAGAGGTGTTACAGATAAAGTTAGTGAAATGGTTATAGACATTGACTCTGACATCATTGGTATGCCAGAGGACCACTTAAATAAATCGACGTTTCAGAGGCCTCGTTTAGCAGGATACAGATTAGCTGGCTGTTTTTCAAGGAGTTCTTGGCGGAGTGGGGAAGTGGTCACGTACGTAAAAAACGGCATTCCATTTGAGTCCGTAGGCGCGGCAAAGCAGTACACTGAACGGTTATTTCAGTGTTGTGCCGGGTTAGTTGAATTTAGTGAAACTGAACTTTTAATTATAGTTATGTTTAGATCCCCTAACTCTGAATTCAGAGCCTTTCTACTCAACATAGCGTTGGTTCTTCTTTTACTTTACAGGAGCAACCAAAAATATGTTGTATGTGGTGACTTCAATATTAATTTTGTAAGTGATTGTGCTAGAGAACGATGTTGGAAGATCTCTAAATCATATGATCTGATCAGACAGTTTTTTTTTCAGCCAGCGTGGAGAGGAATAGTAGCGCAACCGTACACAATATTTTTATTCATTCTTTATTACTAGACTGAGATTCCGTCAACTGAAGGGTGAATAGCCTTTCAGACCGTGATGCTCAAATTTTAACCTTAAAAGGTTTTTCTACTCAGGCACATGTTACATACAGTTATAAACTATGTAAAATTACTAATCCAACCGCATTAGAGAGGTTTTTTTTTTTAACCTCGTTAGGAAACGGGAGGCTGTTTGCAGTGCTGATGACATAGATGGCAAAATAGTGTTTTCCTTACCACATTTCTTGAGCTCTTTGAAAGTAGCTTTCCATTAGAATGTTCTAGCGATAAAAGGCAGCCTAGCTGGCTGACTAGTGGAAGAAGGATATCATGTAGAACAAAGTGAGAAATATATCAAAATTTTAGATGCAGTCACAATCAAGCTATAGCAACCCATTACAAACAATACTTTAAGGTGCTAGAAATATTATTAGGTAGAAAGAGAGTAAGTGGTACGCTTATAGAACAGCTAATTCACAGAATAACATTAAAACCATGTGGTGATTTGTGAAGGAAGTGTCTGATTAGCAGCACAAGGTCGACGATGTAAAGTCTGTACGTAGTAAAAATGTTTTTGTTGCTGATATGTCAGATATATGTTGTGTCAGGTACATGTACGGTATGTAACAATCACTTTGTGAACATAGTAAATTAAAGAAAAGTTTCTACAAGGAATCACATAACTCTCTTGGAAAATGGCTTTCTGAAACTGATTTCTGAAATATTCCTCTGTGATTCTGACAAGGGGAATTTTAAGTCAATAATTAAATCACTGTAGACTAAGACTGTCATAGATACGATGGAGTTTCTAGTACAATACTACAGTACGGTTTTGTACATGTTGCTCTCTACTTAGCCCTGTTTCTGATTTTTTCCTTTAGGAATAGTCAGTTTCCTGAACGATTTAAGTACTCAGTAGTAAAGCTGCTTTATAAGAAGGGAGTAAGGGATAATGTAGACAATTTTAGACTTATTTCTATACCATTAGTGTTTGCTTTAGTTATTGAAAAGGCTGTGTACGTGAGGATTATTGATCATTTCATTTCATGCAATTAACTGTCAAATGTGCAGTTTAGTTTAAGAAGTGGTTTAACAAGCGAAAATGCCAAAATCTCCTTTGTCTGGGCACTGGGTGGATTAAACAAAAGTTTTCGAACTCTAGGCATTTTTTTTATTTAACCAAGGTATTTTATTGTGTAGATCACAAAATACTACTCCAGAAATTGGACCAATATGAAACATGGGGAGCTGCTCACAATTATTCAACCTCTTACTTTAAGAAATACAACAAAAGGTCATTCTCCACAGAATGGCTACGAAGTGGCGTCCGAGGGGGGCACCGTTCAGTTAAGTGTGGGATGCTCCAGGGATCAGTGTTGGCGCCACTCCTGTTACTTACTTATATAAATATTGTGCATTTTAGTGCTAGAGGTGATTCTTAAATATTTCGGTTTGCTGATGGCATTATCTTGATAGTAAAGGGAGTTGCGTGCAACGATGGCAATGTTTCAAATAGTGCAGTTCACGACTGAAGTTCATGGCTTTTTGAAAATGAATTAACGCTAAATCACAGTGGGACTCAGTTCATACAGGTTATAACACACAGTTCAACAAAACCTTTTGCCCTAAACACACAGAATAGGCAAGTGATTAGTGAGACCAAACACTTTAAATTTCTAGAATGTTTAGATAGATAGTAAACAATCGTGCAAAGCCCATGTTCAGGATCTTGTTCAAAGACTTAATGCCGCCATTTTTACTATTAGAACAATATCTGAAGTAACTGACAGCTCGACACGAAAAGTAGTCTACATTGCTTATTTTCATTCGCTTATGACGTACGGTATTACATTCTGGGGTAACTCTTCCCGTTTTCGAAGGGTATTTTGCCTCAGAAACTAGCGGTTCTAGCAGTAACTGGGGTGAGTTCGTGAACCTGTTGTCGACTCCTGTTCATTAAACTGTGTATTCTGACACTGGCCTCTCAACATACACTGATTAGCCAGAACATTACGACCACCTAATAGCCCACCTTTGGTGCGGATAACAGCGACGACACGTCATTGCATGGAAGCAATTCGGCCTTGGTAGGACGCTGGAGGCAGTTGGCACCACATCTGCACACACGAGTCACATAATTCCCACAAATTCCGGGCGAGGGGGGATGGGGTGAAGAGCTCTGACGGCACGTTCAATCACATACCAGATATATTCGGCTGGGTTCAGGTCTGGCTAGATGGGGAGCGAGCATATCAATTGGAACTCGCCACTGTTCTCCTCGAAGCACTCCATCACATTCCTGGCCTTGTGACAGGGCGCATTATCTTGTTGAAAAGCGCCATAAGGTGTGTGTGATACTCCTTGGATATCAGGGTGCCTTGTATGAGCTCCACTGGATACATGGATGCCACGTGAATTTTCTCCATAGCATAATGAGGCCACCGCCAGCTTGTCTGCGTCCCGTATTTAATGAAATTACATTAAAGAATAATAAGTTACCTTTTTTAAATTTGTTTTTTAGTTAATTTGCCTTTCTTTCCTTCTGTACGTACGAACTTTGTTGTAGAACCTCTTATTTACGTGTGGTAATAAAAATTCATTTACACAGAATTAAGTACATTTAAAATTACGTGAATTCATATTAACTGATTAAGAATATTTAGTTGAGAATTAAATCCTTTACATAATTCGGCCTTGGCACACATTTTCAAAATGCAGTGGTTTTTTTTAAAATATTTACTGAATCTTTCCTGGCGTTAGCTATGGAACACAAGACTGTCTCTATTAGCAGAAAATGGTTACATATTGCCAAGCCGATGTTTAATTATCATTGATAAAACACACTTCACTATACATTTAAGTTATTTGAAAGAACCAAAATTGTTAAATTTCAACGTTAACTATCCGCCTATGAATGCACAAATGTGAAACTAGTTATAAATTCCGTCAGTCTCAGGATCGCTGTAAAAGAAAAACATTTCCTTAATTCACTGCTAATTTTTATCTGCTCCCGATTTAAGGGTTTGGTTAATTTTTCTTAGCGGAACAATTTTTTAAATGTGCCGCCGCTGCAAATCGTTCGGTCGCGGCACAGCCCAGCAACACCGCTAAAAATGCTCAAAATTCTTTAAAGAAATATTATAGATGACATGGGCAAGCTAATTTACATTAGTAATACACACTTTTGTTAAATTATAATGTATTTAGACACAACAATAATTCAACTTACATTAGTTTGTAATTTCTCCTCTAATGGCGGCTAAATCTAGATACAGACAAAAGAAGTCTACCCATTCATAAAATGCTACGTCACAGGTTCCTCTCACTTTCAGCTCTCCAGGAAGACGACAAAGAATACACACTACGTGGTGCTTTTTATACTACTGCTGACCATTAACATCTCTTTGTAATCTTACAACATTGTTTTCCTCTGTGGCTGAATTTTACATTTTTGTTATCGCAGATATTGACACATTTCGCAATTACATTATGAGTATAGAAATATTACAATCATAAATACATCGAGAATATTACTACAGAAAATATTACAATAATAACGAATGTCCTTTATACAAAATTAAATAATATTTTTTGTTAAATAATTACAGTATATACAAATTGCTTCATAGCGGCGTATAGAGTACAATCAAATTTTAGTTTATTAATAGTATGAGTGTTGCCAGGGAACGTTACACGTAGTACAGGTGTCAAAGAGCTGCTCCCGTGGAAGAGGACGGATTGTTGCCTTCCCATCGCACTGATGAAGAAGGTATTGGGATTTGTCACACCGTGCAACGCTCTGCCGCTGCGCCAGTGTCCAGTCCGATGCGCATGTGCTCATTTCAGTCGTAGTTGCCGACGTCATGGTGTTAACATCGGCACATGCATTGGTCATCTGCTGCGGAGACCCATCGTTAGGAGTGTTCTGTGCACTGTGTACTCAGACACACTTTCACTCTCCCCAGCGTTAAAGTCTGATGTAAGTTTCGTCACAGTTCGCCGCCCGTCCTTCTTTACCAGTCTGCCCAGCTTACGATGTCATCTGTAATAAGGAGTAGCCCACGACGTTTGGACATGATTTCTCTTGTTTTCGCCACGTGGAAGGCACTTGCCACAGCTCGCCTCGAACACCCGACAAATCGTGCAGTTTCTGAAACACTCGTGGCTAGCCTCCGGGCCATCACAATCTGCCCTCGGTGAAACTCAGACACGAGTAGATCGCGCGCCTTCCCCATTGTGCTCGCGGGCAGCATGCACCGTGCGTGTGTCTAACTAGCAGTCATTCCTCGCTAGGTCGCTGGTCATATTATTCTGGCTGATCAGTGTATATATTCGTTAATTTCGTTTCTTCAATATCTGCTTATTTGCAAGAATTAGAAGCTTTCACTCATTTAATACTGTTCATAAATCCAGTCTGCGTTTGGATCACTGGCTCTTATGGAGAAAGGCGTGAGGTAATCTGCAATATCCGTTTTCCATAATATACCACAAGAATTCAAAAATTTTTGCAGTAAATCATGCGCTTTCAATTTTAAACTGAGGAGTTTCTCACGGGTCACTCCTTCTATTCTGTCTAGGAGTTCTTTGAAAAATTAAGCTAGTTCCTGGGTTACATTATTGATTGCCTTTATGTGAACTTATAGCTTGCCTTCATTTTAGTGTCCACGAACATTTTATTTTATCTGTTATAAATTTTCTGTAGTAATTTCATTTACTGCCACGTTCCATGACCATGGGAAATAGGTCCTCAGAGTGGTCCTACGGAATGAGAGGAAAATAAAAATTTTCTTTCAGTATCTAATGCTAGGGATTTGTTTTTGTCGAAAGTACTTATGTCCTTAGGAAGGCCGTGTTGTGTTCGTGGTAGCAGTTCCTGATTTTCCAGCCTCCACTCTAGGAGCTTGATGATGTTGTGAATTGGCAGGAGCCAATTCACGGAGTTTGGAGGAAGCCGAAAGGCACGCGTTTAAGCTCACGCAGGCTGGCGTGAGGTCTGGAAAATGACAAGGAATTATAGTAGCCAAAAATAGTACATAGCTTCTGGAATACTTAACTTTAATCCATAATTGGAGAACATCGCTCTTGATGATACATAATTACAATCTCAATATAAACTGGTAATGGCGCCTTGCTAGGTCGTAGCAAATGACGTAGCTGAAGGCTATGCTAACTATCGTCTCGGCAAATGAGAGCGTATTTGTCAGTGTAGCTTTGCTAGCAAAGTCGTCCTTACAACTGGGGCGAGTGCTAGGAAGTGTCTCTAGACCTGCCGTGCGGCGGCGCTCGGTCTGCAATCGCTGACAGTGGTGACACGGGGTCCGTCGTATACTAGCGGACCGCGGCCGATTTAAAGGCTACCACCTAGCAAGTGTGGTATCTGGCGGTGACACCACAGATGAGACTTTGAAAGGCCTTACGGCACGAATGACGGCAGTGCATTCTGTCTATACCATGTTGCCTGATCGGTATCATTCACATGTTTTAAGACAGGCACTAACATTTGGGTGGTCCACGCTTCTGGAATGGTACTTGCTGTCTAAATAGTGTCGAAAATGCTCACTACAATGCGATTAACGTTGTCAGACAAATTTCTGGCCATAGAGTAATGAATCTTGTCATACCCAGGCGACTGGTTCGCAGAGTCTTTCAGATCTTTGTGTAGCTCGTCGAAAGAAAACGGTTTTGGTGAAACTGCTTCGGAGGTTGTTAGTGGTACCAGATGACGTGAATTCATGTGGCTCGTACATTACCGTGGGAGGAGCAATAGCGTCTGGAACTCTGCAACTGCTTGAGAGGCATCGGTTTCCTTTTGAGCTAGCAAACCATTGTCCGGATGAGGGTGTTTTTCATAATTTTCCCCCCAAATTCCTTCCAGTGTTCTTTCTTACGGATCTTGAAGAAGCGTTTGACGGCCGCATTCGTTCCCCTGTACGTGATCTAGCTCTCCCAAGTCGCTTGTTGCTTAAGCCGATTATACGTTTGCCTCCTTCTCGCTACCCAAAGCGAACACTCTCGATTCCACCAAGGAACTGGTAGTTGGCTCGTGTGTGCAAACTGTTGTGGCGTAACAAGCTTGCTACGCCACACTGGGAAGGGAGCCGAAAGAAAGGCACGCGTACACACACGCCGACTGGCGTCAATTCTGGAACAGGATACGTTATGACTGCTATAAAGAAAATACGTAGCTGTGGAATATACTTAACTTTTAATCTTTGTTGGTTTACACGTTCTTCTTGAGACATTTATACGATAACTCTCAAACTAGGTAAGGCTAATGGCGCCTTGCTAGGTCTTAGCCATGGACTTAGCAGAAGGCTATTCTGACTCTCGGCAAATGAGAGGAAGGCTTTGTCCGTATTGTCGCTAGCAATGTCGTCGTACAACTGGGGCGAGTGCTCTATCGTATATCGAGACCTGCCTTGCGATCACACAGTGGCGACACGCGGGTCCGACATGTGCTAAATGGACCGCGGCCGATTTAAGCTACCACCTAGCAAGTGTGGTGTCTGGCGGTGACACCACACAAACACTCTTTCCTGTCCAACAGAAAGGGAGCTGCTGCGATTAATATTATCCCTAAAGATAATTTATCTTGTTTTTGTGGACTGTACATTCGGTGACTAATTTTTGAGTCCATTTTTTGGTCATACCTAAACCAATCAGACTTGTTAGGTGGATTATAGACTGTGACATGGTAATGGCCGACAGTTGAAATAATTTTTGCGTAATGGTCGGATACCGTTTGACAGCTTCCCTCATTATATCTCCATGATATACGTGGTCGAAGATTTTAGAGCCTTTTGTCTGAACTGACAAAACTTTCTTCTCAAGTAAATATTTTTAAATATACGTTTGCTCCACTTCTAAACGTTTCTATCACTTCGATGCGTGTATTTTGTTACTTGTTTTGCTTTTCATACACACTCTCCGGTCACACTTACGTGACCCCTTGTCAAAAGCCTAAATAACTAACTATCGCAGTGTGGCCCGTTGCAAAACAAGCTGGAAGAGAGTCACTGAGGTTCTGGAAGGAACTGCTAGTGATGTGGAACTCCACAGTGATTGACTGTTCCAGTCCGTCGGTACTTGACATCTGGGTAGTACTGGTTTACCTGTGGTTGTTCCTTCTCGTTTCCAGTTCACAACCACATCGCCAACGGTCGATGGATTTGTTACTCAGGTGACTCTCACCTTCGAAGTCACTGATATCTTCTCGCTGGCCGATTCTGATGTTGCTGCCTCTCTGCTGACACTGTTATGCTTACCACCTGTTTTTATACTGGCGGGCACGCTTTTCGTGAGATCTAGTAGTCAGTTACACATTACGAGAGATTGAAAATACCGCTACAGTTGTAAGGATATTTCGTTTAACACATGAGCGGTTTCGGGCTTTCATACGTCCATATTCAGGTGTCTTAACTTAGAGATGTGACCGCGAGCACCGCGGTGGATGAGTACAAGTCTGTAGCGGTATTTTCAATCTCTGGTATAATGCTCAGTTGCGGATGTTCCTCCGACAGGATTGTTTGTAGTTCCACATTACATAGGAGTGTCCGTGTACTTCGGATAAGATGTATGTTTGGCGATAATTCAGCATCTGCCATTCCCGTGGAGGCTTTTTATTTCATTTCTGATGTTACTGCGCTCTGTGTATTACCACAGTCGCTCTTAACGTAAACCGTGTGCTCTGTTGCCGACTGCGGTGTCCGAGCGGTTCTAGGCGCTCCAGTCCGGGACCACGCGGCTGCTACGGTCGCAGGTTCGAATCCTGCCTCGGGCATGAATGTGTTTGATGTCCTTAGGTTGGTTGGGTTTAAGTAGTTCTAAGTTTAGGGGACTGATGACCTCAGTTGTTAAGTCCCATAGTGCTTAGAGCCATTTGAACCATTTTGTGCTCTGTTGGCGAGTGTGGACTATAATGAAACTTCAGAGCAGATGAAAGGCTTTATTGGAACACGGATCGGAAGTTGCTCTTATCTAGAAAAATAACGACAGAGGTGCCACTGAATTAAAGATCCTTGTCGGGTCGAAATATCCACGGTCCGCTCACATTAATATCATCGTCTGTCAACAGCGTGAATAACCACGTTCTGCAGAGCAGACGAGCACAAAAAGAATCAGAAAAGTTCTGGAAAGTACCGAATGGGATGTGAAGCCATGCCGACTCCAGTTCCGTGACCGGCTGCGCTAAGATTCTCGGCTGGGGTTCCATGGCGAGAACAGCCCGATCGAAGTAATCGCAGAGATTCTCGATTGGGTTTAAATCCGGAGACATTGGTGGCCGGGGGAGCACGGTAAACATATTCTGGTACCAGAATGAGATTTTCACTCTGCAGCGGAGTGTGCGCTGATATGAAACTTCCTGGCAGATCAAAACTGTGTGCCCCACCGAGACTCGAACTCGGAACATCCCCCAGGCTGTGGCTAAGCCATGTCTCCGCTATATCCTTTCTTTCAGGAGTGCTAGTTCTGCAAGGTTCGCAGAAGAGCTTCTGTAAAGTTTGGAAGGTAGGAGACGAGATACTGGCAGAAGAAAGCTGTGAGTACCGGGCGTGAGTCGTGCTTCGTTAGCTCAGATGGTAGAGCACTTGCCCGCGAAAGGCAAAGGTCCGAGTTCGAGTCTCGGTCGGGCACACAGTTTTAATCTGCCAGGAAGTTTCATATTCTGGTACTCTTCGAACCGCAAACGTACGCTGTGAACTGTGTGACACGTTACACTGCTCTGTCAGAAGGAGCAGGTGCCATCGTGACAACGAAAAGAAAAGTGCGTGTAGGAGTGGACAGGGTCCCCAAGGACGGGTGCATACTTCAGTTGACTCATTATGCCTTCCAGAATGACGAGGGCATCAAGGAAATACCACGAAAACATACCCCAGACCATAATGTTCCCTCCTAGAGCCTGGACCATTCTGATGATTGTTAACAGGGTGCTTACTTTCAGTCCAATGGAGCCTAAAATGGCATTCACCTGAAAAGGCCACCAGTTGCAGCGAACTGACGTTGAGGTGTCACTGTTGCTAGCCCCTTGGTTCATCAGGATGGTCAGTTGGTCAACAGTTGCACTTCTATTCACCCGTACACATCTCCACAGCCGTGGTTCACTCCTGTTATCTACGGCCCGTGGTGCAACACAGTAGCCTCGACGCCGGGATTGGTTTATGCCATTTTACCATGGCGGTACGAAAAACATAGAAACTTAGCCACTCCGGAAATGCTTCCAATCTCGCCCGAATGCATATGTTATCTGATTTTTAACGTCATATAAATCGCTCCGTTTCCGCATTAGCACAACGATTGCCCTGTTTTGTCCACATCCACCAGGCACGCTCTATATACCCTCCACTGTTAAGTGCTGCCACTTGCCGTGAATGAAGGTTATTGCACGCTGATGCCTGTCACAGGCGGTGGTCATGTTAATGGGACTGGACCGCATTTGTCTAGGCCGATTTGCCATGTTAACAGTTTACTACAGTTTATAAAATACTTACAGTGGTTCACAACAGACTGCTGTCGTATGGAATTTAGAGACCAGTTTCAGTCCGTAGTGGCAATCCTCAGACCATTGTAAAAGTAGAATGCGTACCCGAATTATATATATGTCTACAGGTATACGCCATAAATCACCCTGCGTACTATAGCGATGTTTACATCCTCTATCCCTCGTTTACCGTTCCAGTAGTGGATGATGCGTGGAAAACTCGGTCTAGTGTTAATACTTTCTCAAATGTAGGTAGGAGGAATTGAAATGTTTGTTCCATTACTGCGACACACCCAGTTCTCGTCTATGGTGTTTTGGCGGCTATAAACGTCGCCTGGGCTGATGTCATACAGCTTCAATACACCCGCTGCCGTCTCGGCCTTGTACGTTTTAAAATTGGTACGAACAGCTGTGGAGATCAGCCGGCGGCGGATGTGGACATGACCAAAATAAATGTAGAGCAAAATGTTGGAAACTGATTCATGACTGATTTAAATTGTTCCGACTGTCCCCTTGATTCTAATACGCTGCTCCTCGAACACCAGAGTCTCGACTTCTTTGGCGGCTACCGCTTCCTTAAAAATGGATGGTCTGCCATGTGGTCCTATGTCATTCAGGCATATGGAATTGTCTGTGCCACATCCCCTACTGTGTTGTATGATGCAACGTGGTTTTTCATCAATTTCACAATCGCGGCATGAATTGCTGCTGCGAAAACGAATTAGTGCGACATTAATTCAGTTTCCAGAATGAGATTTTCACTCTGCAGCGGAGTGTGGGCTGATATGAAACTTCGTGGCAGATTAAAACTGTGTGCCCGACCGAGACTCGAACTCGGGACCTTTGCCTTTAGCGGGCAAGTGCTTTTTCATTAATTCAGTTTGTCAGTACGCTGTGCCATATTCCACTGGACCATCTAGCGTAGCGCCGTGCTGCGACACGTCGTCGAGGGGATTTTAATGTGTACCAGGACTGCAGACATGTACCTGTAAACAAACTTACAAGGAAATTAATTACGTAACTTTCTTTTTTCTGATGGCTATTAAAGCTTTATGACTACCCCTCGTACAGATAATAGCATGCGAAGCATATATACGGGAATACATTTTGGATCCGTATTGACAAGCACGTAAGATTAATTTATTTGTCAGGTGCAGTGGGATTAAGCGAGATAGAGGCACTCTGTCGTGGAACGAGACAGTTCGCAGTTTACGGAGCACTGACTAGTAAATTTATAAACAATGAATTAAAGACTTAATGAGTGTGTGCACAGAACTGCAGCAGAATACAACACCGTAGAAGATAACAGACTGAACATACGCTAGGTAAAATAAGCCTTCGCGTTTCGGTGACAGAGACAGTGGAGATCTTTCATATAGTGAAGACAGTAACTGTTAAAGTAAATAAAGGTAATCTCTACTGGGCACCTAGTGGAAACCGGCAAGTCTGGAGACCGGCTCAGTGTGGAGAAATAGAAAAGAAAGAAAAGTCAAAGCATAGTTTCTGGTATATATGGGTGCCGAATACAAGCCCTAATATCCTCCCCTTCATCCCCCCTACCCTCTATGAGATAACTTCCTCCTTCTTCCCCCTCTCTGTCCATCACTTCCTCTCCCTCTCTCTCTCTGTCCACCTTCTCCTCCCCCTCTCTCTACACCTCCTCTTGCCCTCTCTCTGTTCATTTCCTCCTTCTCACTTCCGATATCCGTTTCGCCACGCCTCTGTCCATCTACTCTTCCCTTCCTTCCTCTCCGACTTTGAGCCTTATTTATTGTTACCGCAAATTCAGATTCTAGATTAATATCCAATCATAAGCAGATAAATCAGAAATACAACTTTCTTCTTTGCCGTGAAAACCGTCTATGAGGAAGTAAAACAAAACGACACACTGTTGAGTATACAGTTTAAGTTTAAAAATACATATAATGAGAAAGGAATATATATGGGAGAAACAATTTGTCAAGGGTTTAAGTGCCACACTTTCATAGTTAAAACTGCCTGCGAAAACAAAACGTAACTCACATTTTTTGCAGCACATCATTTTCTTTTTCGAAGTCAGTTTTGACAGAAAACATGTACATGATTGGTTAAAAATATATGTAGCCTGTGTCTGCCTGAAAGTTCATTAGAGTATCAGGTAAAAGTTTGAAGTAAATCGATGAAATTAGTTTCAATATTTTTGGTAAGAACGTTTCATTATTATAAATATAGACATAATGAGAAAGATATATGTCAGAGACACAATTTGTCTAATGGTGTAAAAGCCCCACTACAATATATATATATATATATATATATATATATATATATATATATATATATATATATATATATATGTGTGTGTGTGTGCGTGTGTGTGTGTGTGTGAGAGAGAGAGAGAGACTGCGTGTGTAAGTATGTGTGTAAGTGTGTGTGTGTGTGTGTGTTATTGTACTTCTGGAAATAATTGATGACATTGTTTCACTTCTGTATGTTACATATTAATTTATATATGAAGTATAGTACAAACATGTAGCCTAGCCTATGTCCACCTGAATGTTCAGTAGAACATCGTGTAAAATTCTGAAGTAAATCGTAAGAATATTTTCCAATTTTGTATTATGTAGTTATTTACATACTGTGAACATTTAAAAATGGGAAGAAAAAAACATTCATTTATTCGAATGCAAATTTTTCAAACACAACCATGAGAGGGCTGAATATATACACACCCACTTCAATGTGTTATTTTTTTCTCTGTGTCTATCATTTCCCACAAGCACATCACGTAATTCACTGCCAAATATTTTCTGCACGCTCGTCATTGCGCCGTGAAATGGGCTACGCCTATAGGTATAGATTGTTCATTTTGGTACAGACTGTTCATTTTGGGTAGCACCTAACCTGCTACCCAGGAGAAAAATAATCATTACCGGCTTACTCGCCACGTTTGCTGTGAGCTGCTAACCAACATCAAAACATATTGCTCGTAATAGTGTAACCTCCCCACCGCAATTTTTAAGGAAAGAATATATAGCAATACTTAATATAAATGGGAGCCAAGTGTAACCTCCCCACCAAATTTTAAAGAAAGGACGATACTAATTAGAAATGCTAATGGACATTGCTCTATGCGTAACCTACCCACAATCAAATGTACTGACAATGGCAACAAATGTGAAATACGCAATCTGACTCAAATATAAATCCTTCAAAATTAAAGTCCATTCAGTGACAAGAAATTTCAATTAAACCGAAATATCGGTTTTTTTGGCCCTGTATAAAACAATCAGAATTAAAGTCTTACCTCAGAATACATGGATGTCACATATCTGCTCTTGTTGTTGCGCACCGCTTGGAGGAACTGCATTGCAAATAATAATATTCTCCTTTTTTTTGTAATTCTAGTGAAATTTTTCTTCAAAAAGAAGTGGAATGAAATGGGAAGTGCAACGAGATCTTTAGTTCAAAAAAATTAAACTTTTGAGAAAATGCTTTTGAAATAAAAAATTATTATTGGGGAACTTGTTGGAGAATAATTACAATAAATAAAATTTTTCATTATCTAATGATTATATTAATTAACAGTATACCTTATTCCTCATCTTGACCATTGTTGCTGACCGCCTACATCACACAACCGCACTGGGCTGCTACTACTAACCGACCACTCTGCATGACGACTACAGACTGAGTACTGCTCTCAACTAGACAGAGAAAAAAAAAAAAAAAAAAAAAAAAAAAAAAAAAAAAAAAAAAAAAAAAAAATTTTCATTATCTAATGATTATATTAATTAACAGTATACCTTATTCCTCATCTTGACCATTGTTGCTGACCGCCTACATCACACAACCGCACTGGGCTGCTACTACTAACCGACCACTCTGCATGACGACTACAGACTCAGTACTGCTCTCAACTAGACAGAGCTACAGACTCGCAACGACTGAACTGACTGCTACTCTGCATAGCGACAACTAACTCGCAAAGACTACTACTGACTGAGAACCGCTCGCAACACTCGCGCGGTCAAGCGCATACTCTCTGGTCACAGATGCTACAATGCCTCGCCATCGCTGCTGCGTTACATACGTGTTTCAATAGCTGTAATTATTAGTCTACAAATGCAGTAAATAGTGATATAATGTTCATTATACTGTCCTCAGTCACCACTACAAATATCTGCACTTACGTCCCTTACACCCTGTGTATTAACGTAAACAGACCGGTATGATTGACGTATTTCCTACGTTGTGTTTTGTTGCAGGGATCTCGATGCACAAAGGCTACGCATTCGTGCAGTTCACGAACCCCTTCGACGCCCGCAGTGCCTGTCTTGGCGAAGACGCACGCACCGTCCTAGGACAAGTCCTCGGTGAGTAGAATGCCCCAATGCTCTCGCGTTGAATCTGTACACTTCTACTGTGTCATGATGGTTAGTAAATATGTGAAAACCTGCCCCTCCCCCCCCCCACCCACCACTTTATGGATTATTAATTGAACTGTGATGAAGATAATGTATTTACTGGTTCTGTTGGCATCACTTCACTCGTCATATGCCAAAAAATCTTAGAGCTTCCGGAAAAACAGATTTGTCATGGTGCTCTATCCGTTTCGGATCAAGTGGAATCTTCAGAGTACTGAAAAATAGGTGAATTCTGTCTTAAAGATGTCCCCGACGTAATAGTTTCAGAGATACGGAAGTATTACCGACTGCGATCGGTTGCAAACATGCGTCAGAAGCTGTACCAACAATTCTTGCAAAATGGACGGTGGCCTGTTAACACCCACCATCAAAACCAGTATCGACACACTGTGAGTGCCGCTTTATTCTGTACTTTTTGAAACAAATTTTCCGTTTCATAAGAGAATGGAATCTGTCACGACATTATTATGACGTTACTTAAAATGTGTTGTACGTGAATACAAACTGTGTCGACATCTGTATGATTGTATGTGTAATATGTGCTTCTCTTACAAAATTTGTTTTTAAGAAATGTGAAATGTGAAATGCAGAACCTATTACGCAATTACTTCCGATATGCACTGGTGCCCAAGCAACAGACGGAAATTAGGAAGGTTGCGTTTATTTTGCTACAAAACATTATAAACAGGTGACATCAAAGTAGAAACAGTGTACAGAATACAGAATGTAAACAATTGCAACATGCATAATAGCAGACGAAAATGTTCTTCATTGTTTCCAACTTGTCAGATTTACGCACTCATTCCTATAACTGGCTAATGTGTCCACTATTGGGTGTGGCTACATCTGGTAGTAATACAGCGCTGACAAAAACGGAACATACTGTGAATAACGTCATCAGTGTCAATTTGAGGCAATAACGCCCATTTCTCCTGCGGAGCTGCTCGCAAGTCTTGGACAGTGGTTCGTGGATGTTGGCGTGATGGAGACCATCTCCTTAGTGCATCCCAGACATGCTCTATGGGATTCAAACAGGGAGAGCGATCAGGCCACGCCATGTTTGCATTGTCTTCCAAGAAAACATCAGCAACTCGTGCTCTGTGAGGTCGAGCATGTCGTCCGCCAATACGAAGTCTGGGTGCACAGCATCTCGCAACAACCGTATATGAGGTCGCGAGATCCCGTTACGATACCTGACAGCAACTAAACCCTTCCGATTCTCCCGTACAATTTCATGAAGAAGTGTTCGAGTGGTGAATATAGTCTGTGCCCACAGCTTTACCAATCCTCCTCAATATCCGTCTCTTTCCACAAAGTTCGGGTCTCGAAATGGTGTTTCAGATTCCCTTCGGATGCGAATCTGTCGAGAATCACTCTCCGGACTAAATTGGGAGTCATCTGTGAGAAGAATATTGGCCCACTGTTCGACTGCCCAGGTGGCATGTTGACCATTGCACATTAGATGTTCCCTTTTGTGAAAACGCGACAGAGGTAACCACACAGCAGGTCTCCGACAGTAAAGGCCACTCTGTCGAAGCCTCCTCTAGAACTTTTTTTCTCAAAGCAGCACGTCCAGAGGATGCTGCGAGCTCAGATGACAGTTGCTGCACACTGGTAAAGCGGTACTGTCTTCCCTTTGCAGGCAAATAATGGTTCTCTCTTCTGAAACATGTGGTCGGCCTTGTCCTGGTCTTCGAGATACGGTCTCGGTCTCTGTAAACTGTCGTCACTTCCAGAAACAACAGAACGATTCACATTAAGCCATCTGGCCACGTGAGTTTGCAATTGTCGTGCTTCCATTATTTCTATGGTCCTACACCACACAGAATCTAGTAGGCGTCTTCTGTGTGCCGTGCTGCACCGTCTGTGATTGCTTACACAGGACTGTGGATGTGGGACTACTCTGCAAACACTAATCCGTTTGATAGTTGCCCTGACGTCATCGTTGGCGTGGTTTTTCCGTTGACCGAAATGCCATCATCGGTGCAGGACACGCTCGTACGGATATCTGTTGATATATATATATATATATATATATATGTATATATATATATATACACAATATAAGATTACACTGTGAATTAGACACTGGACATGGAAATAGCGGTTAGTTGTTTTAATTTGGACATTAGTCTATTTTCTCTCTCTCTCTCTCTCTCTCTCTCTCTCTCTCTCTCTCTCTGTCTTTCTTCCTCGCCCTAGTCCTCTGCCTGCAGCCTGGCTCGCATACGTGTATGCAGCATGTGTTTCACACACACACACACACACACACACACACACACACACGTAAAGAGTGCTCAGAAATAGTTTGAAATGCCTGTAAGTCTGTTGCAGCGTAGGTTGCACTGAGAAGTAATTCTTAAGAAAAACAATCGATACTTTTCTGATTCAGAGTTAATTAGCATTGAAGTTAACCAGTCAGGCCGTTGCCCGCCAGAGGAACTGGGAGCCATAGGGACCCAGAGCACAGACACAAATTTTTTACAAAAATGGATGTTTCAAAAAATCAGATTTGTAGGAAACCACCAGTCTCATGGGTTTTATA
Source organism: Schistocerca serialis cubense (assembly GCF_023864345.2). Lineage (NCBI taxonomy): Eukaryota > Metazoa > Arthropoda > Insecta > Orthoptera > Acrididae > Schistocerca > Schistocerca serialis. Next base: position 736,959,817 of record NC_064642.1, read on the forward strand.
GTTACTCAGGTCTCAACATCATTTATTTCCTACAAAAATATAATATACTCACATTATGTTATGAAGTCTGATTCCGTAGCTGATTGGTCTGCGTAGACGGCTGGCATTTGGAGCACCCGGGCTCAATTCGCGGTAGTACCACGAATTTTTCCTGGGTGGGTGGACTGGTATGGGGTGCAGTGAGCCTCGGGATGCCATCTGAGGAGTAGTAGCCGCTTCATGGGCTGGAAAGTCTGCAAAACGACTGGTAGAGCAACGTACTCACCAGCTACCACTCAATACCGCATGCGCACGAGGCCGCAAGGCAGAGGATGACACGGCGGCCGGTAGGTATCCCTCGATCCGTCACAGCCTGACAAGGAACTCGTCTATGTTTTGAGATTTTAATTAGTATTTTGAATTATTATTACTAATGTTAACCGACAAACGTTTCGTACATAGGTTAGTGTTAGCCGAGCGGTCTAGGGCGCTGCAGTCATGGACTGTGCGGCTGGTCCTGGCGGAGGTTCGAGTCCTCCCTCGGGCATGGGTGTGTGTGTTTGTCCTTAGGATAATTTAGGTTAAGTAGTGTGTAAGCTTAGGGAGTGATGACCTAAGCAGTTAAGTCCCATAAGATTCTACACACATTTGAACATAGGTTAGTGGCAACAGTGTTCTCTTGGTTGTTGTGTACTTTGTAATTAATGTGAAACACGAAGCAAAACAGTCAGTAAATGTACCGCGCGCACACACACACACACACACACACACACACACACACACAATTATTATCTAACCCAACAATTCTTCGTTATCATCGTCTCCATCATGCACGTCGTGGACTTGAAGTTCAGATAAAACTTTTTATTCAGGCATGAAATCTTGTAGCTCTGGTAAGTGTATGTGTTTCAAGTCACTAGCTAATTCTCAGTGTTACTCGGTTATTTACCTTCCACCTACGTATTTGGGCACTAGATTTAGCAAGGCGTCTGCAAATAGTGGGGAAATAACAGCGTTTGGTCTTCCTCGATGTGACCTGAATGTAATAGTGGTTGGCTGGTTGATTTGGGGTAGGGGACCAAACAATTTGCTAACAATTATGCCACCTCGCTTTTTATGTAATGGCGGCCTCCCACGCCACCAATAAGATATATGTTACTTTAACAATAGTTGATGGCACCCTGTTGAAGACCTCATCATTGCAAAACTTCTGAAATGTACAGTGTTACTATGAACATCAACTTTTGACTTGGTAGTGAGGTCGGAACACTTAAGGGTGCTGATATCCGCAGTGTCCATTTTACACACTGGAATACTGAAAACCATGGAACCTGAGGCTACGATGCGGCGCTGCTTGAAGAGTTTTCAACTTTTATGAAGAATGGGCGTGTGTATCCAGTTATTGTTCCTAAAGCAATGAAAATTAGTGCTTTGGGCCCATAGAGAAATGAAGAGAAATGCAAGAGACAGCTTTTCTAAAATGTTCACATACGCGGTGCAGGGGTACTACATTGATAGAACTGGCGCACCGTACGATCAACAGACGGCGGGCGCACGCGTTCATGCTGTTGTTGTGATCTTCAGTCCAGAGACTGGTTTGATGCAGCTCTCCATGCTACTCTATCCTGTGCAAGTTTCTTCATCTCGAAGTACCTACAGGAACCCACATCCTTCTAAATCTGCTTAGTGCATTCATCTCTTGGTCTCCATCTACGATTTTTTCCCTCCACGCTGCCGTCCAATGTAGCATTCATGCTACAAAATCGACGACGGTATGCTTAGGTCCTTACTTTTTTCAGAGCCTCAATTAGTGTCAGTTGTTCCTATAGCTAGATGCTAGTGTACGAGAGAGATCAACCTCTGGATCGAGTTCGATCCTTAATACCGTCCGATGTCCAATTTGTGTATCGCTCTCCTTTACGGTGTTGGGAAATCAAATGAAGCACAAGTCTGGCGACACCGTCTCTGGCGGGCAAATTGTATTTGCTTATGCAACTGCCTGACTGGCTAACTTCAATGATAATTAACTCAGGAACTGCACAACGTATAAAGTTGTTTTCTTAACAATTATTTCTCACAAGGGGAGGCCGCCAATTGTGAAATTCAGATTCGATTCATACTGCGCATAATAAAAGCTCATGGCCAAAGGTGTAATGTGGCAAAGCACCAAGATGCACTTCTCAGCCGTTGTCGAGAAAATCGACAGTTAAAAGAAACCGTTGCGGTGAAATACTCTCTACGATTAATAATTTTCTACAGCGTCGTGGCGCAGCGGTAAGCGCTCGGGTTCGTAATCCGAAGGTCGCCGGATCGAATCTCGCGCCATGCAACTTTTTTTTATTATGAGTTTTTTGTAATTCAAATATATATATATATATATATATATATATATATATATATATATATATATATATATATATACTATTAATGAATTGCTTATGCATGTTGGTGAAGGCGGATCGCTCTCCAATTGTACCGCCTCCATTTTTCCCTTTTTTTTTAACAGGGTGTACCAAAGCTCTCCCGTCCGCACTGATTTTCGACGATGTTACAAGTTGCGCTAGGGACCGCATCTACCTTCTTTCAAAGTTAGCACGCAACTACGCTGTTATGCGTCGGCTCGTTTCGGCCCATTCAACATCTGTCCTTCAAGTGTAACGAGCGAGTAACGGAGTTTATATTTCATACCTGCCACAGCAAATTTGTGTTCGTGGTGTCTCTCTTCTAATTCGAACGTTTGAATTACGCTATACGTATTCGTTTCGAAATATCGTTTCTACGTCTTCCGTTAACTATACGTGGATAATATTATGGAGATAATTAATAACATTTGTGAAATACAACTTTGTTTGCGGAAAACAATGATGTTCGAAGTCACCAGTTTTTCCACGACAAACGACTTTCAACAACTTATTATATGCATAATTGTTGCAACTGATTGCCGGGAATTATATATATATATATATATATATATATATATATATATATATATATATATATATATATATATATTTGAATTACAAAAAACAAATACTAAAAAAAAATTGCATGGTGCGAGATTCGATGCGGTGACCTTCGGATTACGAACCCGTGCGCTTACCGCTGCGCCACGACGCTGTAGAAAATTATTAATCGTAGAGAGTATTTCACCGCAACGGTTTCTTTTAACAGTCGATTTTCTCGACAACGGCTGAGAAGTGTATCTTGGTGCTTTGCCACATTACACCTCTGGCCATGAGCTTTGATTACGCGCAGTATGAACCGAATTTGAATTTCACATTGGGCGGCCTCCCCTTGTCAGTGCAACCTACGCTGCAACACACAAGCTTTTCTGACCACCGTGTATATTCCACATACATATTATGACCACTGTCAGCTGCAAGGTTGGATACCTCCTGCTGGCGTTCGGGACACGTGATGCATTAGGAAAAGTATGTAAGCCGAACACAGACGGATAGGTGATTACCCTTACGCCGATAGGAGCTGTAAATGAAGAAATCCACTGAGATAAGCGATACTGCCAAAGGGCACATTGTTACGCAGAGCCCGTGAACGAGTATCTCGAAAACGGCGAAGCTGGTCAAATTTTCACGTGGTAGTGTTGTGAGCACCTACAGCAAGTGGCAGAATGGCAGTGAAGTTGACGACTCGTTACAGGACACTGGGCTTGGATGCCTGTCTGCTCTGTAGAGATCGGACGGTGACCTGTGGCACCGCTGCCGAAAGAGCACAATGCTGGTGCATTGTATAAAGTTGATAGCTTTCGAACGCCTCAAATACTAACCCTCCCAACGCGGATCTTTGTAAATTCTTCAGCTTCACTATTACCTGTTGACCCCGTGAGATAAGGGTAACTCACTGTGGCTCAACAGGTCCTTCAGACTGCTGATTTCCAAGAGACCCAGCATCCGTTCAAAGCATCGGCGAACTATGGGGACTTTAACGGTGAAAAACGCACAAACATAAACTGAAATAAATGAATAACACTTCCTCTCACTTACGTCTATCACCCGCAAATATTACAGAACGTAATGGAAAGCAGCCTGTGGCGCCCCACTTAACCAGCAGGACAGAACAAATAGTTAGAATTGTGCAAACGGGCCAGAATAAGGGGCTATAAGTTACACTCGAACATACTACTTTATTATTTGATCAAACATTACAAGACACCAAAAATTAAAAAATAGACACACAGCTTTAATCCTTGGGACTTAATTACTGGCTGAAAGCCACTTTAATTTAAAAACGGCTGAAGGCGAACAACTTAAAACGCAAGCATGATCAGAAATTTAAAAGGCAAGTCTTATCTTAAAACAGTTCCTTAGTTAGGCTGACGTAAACAAGTTAAATTCAAGTCGGCTGAAGGCTTAACACTTAATGCTCCATAATATTAATTTTTTTTAAATACCAAAAGGCCTTACATGAACGAGTTCTTTAATTTAAGCTGAAGGCCTTAAGAGCAAAAGAACTCAAACTCGAAATCGGCTGAAGGCCCAAGACTTAAAAATTCAACAAAATTAATTTTCTTTTCTAAATGCCAAAAGGCTTACGTGAAACAGTAATTTAAACTAGGTTGAATGCATTAAAAGCAAAACAACTCTAATTTTTTTTAAATCAGCTAGAAGCCTTACAAGTACAAATAACAAGAACAAATTTTAAAAAAATTTGGTAGTACACCCAAAGCCGCTCAGATGTTCAAGGGTCGGCCTGGAATTCAAACACAAACGCTTGCTTAGGTGAGACAGGCAGTCGGGCCAACCATTAACGATCCGACGACAACCCAACAGACCGACAGTCAACGGACCCACTGACAAGATAACTTCCATTTCACCAGACCAGGGCACAGCAGGGAGTTCAACGGAACAACGTAGAAGATACTGGCGCCCACAACCAGTCATACATGGAGCTGTCAAACTACACACCATGCTGGATAGCAACAACATGATGAGGAAACTACACTACCTGAAATTTAGATCAACGGCCAGGGCAGGCAACCGGAACGTTAACAGCCACAAGGCAGAAGATTCCGCTGCTGCACTTCAATCCAAATAACCAAATACAGTGAAACTCCACTAGAGGGTGGCTAGAATTTTTCAACTTGAAACCCACGTTGTTGCTCGCGGAAATATCCCGACAGCCGACAACGAACTCCAAGCAACACAATGTGAACAGTCTCGACTTGCTGGTACGTTAAATCAAAACTCAACTTTCGTGTCCAGTGCCGGTGAGTCACGGACCTCAGAACATTGGGAACAGCGCCACACACTCCGACACCGCATAGAGACCGCCAGCGGGCCTGGCCAAACTACGCCCCGCCGAGAATTCCTCGCTGCTCCACGCCAGCCGACCGACTCAAAGCCAGTACGCGGACAACACTTAAAATAACTTGACAATCAAAATCACACAAACCACACACAGTTTCACGAACACTTGTCTGAAGAACTAGACAATCCTAATGGCAGTGACTGGACAATAACGAGGACGAATCACGAGTTGGCACACACAGCCAACCCATAAGCGATCGCCGTCCAAATACACGTCGTCCGATACGACGACCGACCGACGACTAACCAAAGTCGTCCCCACTCAAATCATGTGTTTCGGCAACTGTTTGGCGACTCATGGCGGTCCGGACCTCACTTGCTGCCGTGCTCCGACTGAACTTTTGCCGCGTGCCAACTCAAACACTGCCAGGTCCGAACTAACTCACAACACACGACGACCGGGAAGTAATAGCAGTCCGGCAAAGATAATGCGGTAGGGCGTATATCGATTAGCGGTGCTGCAGCCTCTCACGGGCAGGCTAGGCAGCAAATCAGTGACACCAGTAATTGAAAATTAACATGACGAGGTGACAGTACGGCAAAAAAAAAAAAAAAAAAAAAACAATATGTTAAATAAGAGATGGCACGAACATAAGCCACGCACGGCTCACAGCCGTAACACAAAATGTCTGAACACACTTTAAAGAAGAGAAACGCAAACAATTAATAAAGATACGACAGTATAAATTGAAATTCAAGTTCCTTTACTAAATCTAAATTCACACTTACACCATCAGACTAAAGACCTCCAATACCTGGACGCGTGTCTCAATTCAAGTAGCTGTTAAGACTTTGCTTTGTCTCTGCAGCACCCTTATTTCCTCATTTGTCTCCCAGAAAACAAGTAACTGTAATAGAAAACTAGGGATCGTACAATCCCTCTTCATTCAGTATCTCAGAATGAGGGCACGTAGTGGCTGCCGACAAAATTAGGACATAATTTAGAAAACATTTTCAAAATATTTTCTCGCCAACACCCTACGAAATATAATGACGGGACAAACGTTGATCGATTATTACACATCCTCTACTCATACAGTGTCAGCGGTGACGTTTTAATTTATTACTTTTTTACTGCTGACTATTCGCAGCACGTTTTGGAGATACAGATGTAGCACTGAATGTATCTACAAAAGTACATCATTGTACCGTCATTGTTCCACATATACTTAAGGAAATATGACATTACTTACAAGGGAACCTCCCCATCGCACCCCCCTCGGATTTAGTTATAAGTTGGCATAGTGGCTAGGCCCTGAAAAACGGAACACAGATCAATAGAGAAAACAGGAAGAAGTTGTGTGGAGCTATGAAGAAAATAAGCAAAATATACAAACTGAGTAGTCCATGCGCAATATAGGCAACATGAAGGACATCGTTAGCTAACGAGCGCCGTGGTCCCGTGGTTAGCGTGAGCGGCTGCGGAGCGAGGGGTCCTTGGTTCAAGTCCTACCTCAAGTGAAAAGTTTGCATTTTTTATCTTCGCGAAGTTATGATCTGTCCGTTCGTTCACTGACGTCTCTAGTCTCTTAATAAGTTTAGTGTCTGTGTTTTGCGACCGCACCGCAAAACCGTGCGATTAGTAGACGAAAGGACGTGCCTCTCCAATGGGAACTGAAAACATTTGATCGCAAGGTCATAGGTCAACCGATTCCTCCACAGGAAAACACGTCTGATATATTCTATACGATACTGGTGACGGCATGTGCGTCATATGACAGGAATATGTTGTTGACCCACCTAACTTGTACACTTGGTGAATGGGTAAAAAGATTCTTCTACCTTGCCCGATTTAGGTTTTCTTGTGGATGTGATAATCACTCCGAAAAAAGTGATGAAAACAAAACGAACGGACAAATAATAATTGTCTGAAAATAAAAAATTAGAATTTTCACTCGAGAGAAGACTTGAACCAAGTTTCTCTCGTTCCGTAGCTGCTCACGCTAACCACAGGACTACGGCGTTCCTTAGCTTACACTATTCTTGATGTTACCTGTCTACCGCATGGACTACTCAGTTTGTATATTTTGCTTATTTTTTTCATAGTTCCAGACAACTTCTTCCTGTTTTCTCGATTGATCTGTGTTCCATTTTTCAGGGCCTATCCACTGTGCCAACTTATAACTACATCTGAAGGGGGGGGGGGGGTGCGATTGGGAGGTTCCCTTGTTAGAATCACATTTATGCAGTACATTAAAATGAATCTGTATTCTGTAACACGCCATTTACGTAAATTAGAAAATTGATACCATAATATTCGCATATAAGTATACTGTTGGCTTACGATTTAGTGACTTGCATTTTATAACCTGATTTTGCTGTGATCAAGCTCAGCAAAATAAACTGACACTATGTACTACTTGTCAAAAACGTCTTACTAGAACATAGACTGAGGTGAAAAAAGTCGCTTACAAATATACGTGTATGGCACCATGCAACCTCTATAACCGTCCATAACAGCGGAAGTGTTGTAGGTGAAGGATTTTATGAGCGAACTGACATCTCGATTATGTCTCATAAATGTCAGATGGGATTCATGTCGAGTGACTCATCTGACACGGCCACGGTTTTGCAGTCCAACCGATGTGGTCACGGGCCCAGGAGAGGCGGTGCAGGCGATGTCGCGCTGTTAGCAAAGGCACTCGCTTCTGCTGTCTGCTACCACAGCCCATTAACGCCAAGCTGCGCTGCACTGTCCTAACGGATACATTAGTCGTACGTCCCACACTGATTTCTGCGTTTATTTCACGCAATGTTCCTTCTCTGTTACCTCTCACAACTCAACACAAACAACGATAATCTCAGCCGTTACGTGAAAGCCGTCGGCTATTGCGCTGAATGTTTTGAGAGATAATACCAGAAATTTGGTATTCTCGGCACACTCTTGACACTGTGAATCTCTGAATATTGAATTCCATAACGAAATCCGAAATGAAATGTCCCACACGTCCATCTCCAAGCAGCATTCCGCGTTCAACTCTGTTACTTCCCGTCGGACGACCACATTCACGTCGGAAATATTTTCATATGACTCACCTGAGCACAAATGACAGGTCGATCAATGCAGTGCCCTTTTATACCTTGTGTATCCGATGCCACTGCCATCTGCAAATGTGCATATCGCTATCCCATATATTCATATAGCTATCTCAAGTCTTCTGCAGCTCACTGTATAAAGAGGTTATCAGTTTCTTGGTTTGCCTGTTTTAGTTTTGACTGTGGATCAATAATTGGAAATTAACAAAAGCAGCATAATCCCTTCTTCATCAACAAAGGTTTAACATACTTAACCTTAACTATTTTACACATTAACTTACCTATAAAGTATTCAAATGTTTTAAACTGTTTTATACATAGAAGCTGGATTCTTTAAAGAATATGGAGTGGAGATTACAAGTGACATGGGAATTTGTAAGTAGGCTGTTTATGTTTTCTTATTGGCAACGTTACGTAGCGCTCTGTATGAAAATCACTGGCTGTGGTGTGTGCAGTCTGTGCCTAGTTTGCATTGTTGTCTGCCATTGTAGTGTTGGGCACCTGGATGTGAACAGCGCGTAGCGTTGCGCAGTTGGAGGTGAGCCGCCAGCGGTGGTGGATGTGGGGAGAGAAATGGCGGAGTTTTGAAATTTGTAAGACTGGATGTCATGAACTGCTATATATATTATGACTTTTGATGACTATTAAGGTAAATACATTGTTTGTTCTCTATCAAAATCTTTCTTTGCTAACTGTGCCTATCAGCAATTAGTGCCTTGATTAGTTCGAATCTTTTATTTAGCTGCCAGTAGTGGCGCTCGCTGTATTGCTGTAGCTTGAGTAACCAAGATTTTTGTGAGGTAAGTGATTTGTGAAAGGTATAGGTTAATGTTAGTCAGGGCCATTCTTTTGTAGGGATTTTTGAAAGTCAGATTGCGTTGCGCTAAAAATATTGTGTGTCAGTTTAAGCACAGTCCTGTATAATTGTTCAAAGGGGACGTTTCAAATTGAAGACTGGATGTCTCAGGGCATTGTGACTATTTATTATAATTAATGAGCAAGGTACTGTCCAGTTCATTTTTATGTTTGTTTTGATTATCATTTATACCTCTCTTCTAAGTCATCTTCAGGGTCAACATCTAATTCCTGAAAAGTGCAACTCGTCACCTGGGCGAAGATCCAGCTGAAACTACGGGTCGTGGGCAAATGGATAGGTGTATGGCTTCTTTCTGCTCACGAGCTGCGCTTCGCAGTAATTATGTATTGAACGTGGGCGCAACCCCACAATTCTTAATCCAAATAAAAGTAAGAAACGACGCAGACTTTTTTTCTTCGTTATATGGAAAAACAAGAGCTTAAATCCCTCTGCTAGCGTTGTACGAGTAAATTGTCTGATACTGTATTAGCATTCAATACGGACGGAAAGTGTAGGGTACAGGGGTACCGACGTGTAGAAGGCTCTAGTATATTCCCAGGTTCCTCGCTTAAGATTGGTTCTCCAAATTTTGTAAATAGGTTTCCGCGAGATGATTGATGTATTCATCCGAGCGTCTACGTATTCAGATTTTTTTTGCAATTTCCGTGACGATCTGCTGTGAGTAGTACAGACCTCTATCCAGGCCTGCTGCCATCCATTGCGTACACTCAGTATCCTTTGTTCTATTTGCTATGGGTCCATAACAAGTGAGCAGTTCAAATGGTTCAAATGGCTCTGAGCTCTATGGGACTTTTGAGGTCATCAGTCCCCCAGAACTTAGAACTACTTAAACCTAACGAACCTAAGGACATCACACACATCCATGCCCGAGGCAGGATTCAAACCTGCGACCGTGGTGGTCACGCGGTTCCAGAATGTAGCGCCTAGAACCGCTCGGCCACTCCGGCCGGCAAGGGAGCAGTATTCTCATGCGAATCACGCAGGTATTCTGTAAGCAATCCTTGTCATAGACCGACCGCGTTTCAGGGATGGTTTCTCCGTTAGGGCTAAGGCTGTTTTCCCGACCCATCAATCCACCTTGACGTCGGTTTAGAATGACCACACCGTTAACGACACTTTTGGTCCGTAATCTTCCTTTCTTACTTTTCAGCGGCACACAGCCACATTTGGCGAGAAATAGGCTAGCCTTGTTCGAAGAAGAATGAGCACAGCTGTTTTCCATCCTACGTACAGACGCAGGCCAATAACATGAAAACACACCGAGAAATGAATACTTGAATGTAAACTCATGTGTTATTGTATTTCACCACGGAGGTTACTGTGCAATGTCCTCGATACTACTACGTTCCAAGTATTAGTCGCGGTCAGAACTGCGTTCTGTTTAGTTGTGAGTTTGGAGCTAAGAGTATTCGAACGTGAGCAGATTTTTGGTGGTCGTATGGTAGGTACTCCCATAACCAAGATAGCCGTAGTGTTTAATATTTCAAGAGGCACGGTATCGAAGCTTTAATCCTCATATACAGAAAGCCAGAAAACATCATGCACTAAGTCACAATGCGGACGAAAGTGTATGTTGAGTGATGGTGACGGACGGTCATGGAAGACGATTGTGACGAAAAATAAGACAACAACTCAAAATTTCACGTCCGAAGAGAAGTAAAGACTCCCGAACCCTGTGAGCTCCAAAACAATGGGAAGGGACCTCCAAAAGCAGGGAACAGCGGGGCAGGCGGGAATCCCAGAACAATTCATCGGTAGCCCGCATCTCGTGGTCGTGCGGTAGCGTTCTCGCTTCCCACGCCCGGGTTCCCGGGTTCGATTCCCGGCGGGGTCAGGGATTTTCTCTGCCTCGTGATGGTTGGGTGTTGTGTGATGTCCTTAGGTTAGTTAGGTTTACGTAGTTCTAAGTTCTAGGGGACTGATGACCATAGATGTTAAGTCCCATAGTGCTCAGAGCCATTTGAACCATTTTTTTTAATTCATCGGTGATGCAAAAGCCCGTAACAGGAAAACCTGCTGCCGAAGTCATATAACGTGGCTTATGCATCGAAGGAAGAAAGCCATTTAGTCGGGTAAGTTTCTGTTACCAACTTCCGGGCTAGTTTACGTCCCAAGAGAGAAACATAGCGGGGGATCAGTGATGACTCGCGCTGTCATTCGTTGTATTCCACGAGTAGCATAGTTACTCTGCAAGATGGAATTACTGCTAAGGATAGTGTGAGCGTTTTCGCTGACCAGGTCCTTCCCATGATACAGCGTTTGTTGCCCAACGATGGTTCTGTGATCAATCATAACAGAGCCTCTGTTCACAAAGCTCGCATCATCCAGTTCTTTTTTTTTTTTTTTTTTTTTTTTTTTTTACCACTAAGACAAATTATCGCACCTTGCTTCTCCATTAGAGTGACTAAATTTCAATATTACTGAGTGTCCGTGGTCTACCTCAGAGACAAGGGTGCGTGAATGCTACCGACCTCCATCATCATTACCTAAAATTGCCGGTAGAATGGTATAAGATTCCGTTATAAGCTATACAGCATCCCTCCTTCCCAAAGGACTAGGACTTGTTTTGAATGTGAAGGGATTTCTGCACCGTATTAAGTGAGGTAAATTGATTTCGGTGTTTCCAGATATGTAATTCTGGAGAGTTTTTCAATAACGATGGAAATCGTATTACATATCAAAAACAGCTAGTCCCACAATGATTACATTATGGATCCTTTACCAAGTTTATTCTGAGCGTAGAAAAATTTCTACTACTAACACTCCATCTTCGCATCGAAGTCTGCTGTCGTTACATACGCAAAGCGCCACAATATGCTGTAATAATTCACACTTACCACTTGTACCTTTCATTATGCCATACTTTTGATCTTAGCTTAATTATTAGCTGGAAACCAAAAAACTTTATACCTCCGATTCTGTACGGAATCTAGCTCTAGTGCATTAAACGGCTTCAAAAGTTTTATTTCAAATGATTTAATGTATAAATCATTTGGCATTAAACATGTAGTACGTTTGTCACTGAATACACAAAACTCCATTTAGTTCTGTTTTATTAGTGTGGGAAGTGTCTTATTACACAACGGATGAGTATGGGCTGGGAAAATTTTCGCTCCGTTTTAAGAAGAGCTAGTTTTTCAACAATTTAAATTATTATGACGTCCTAACACATGAATTAAAAGCCATACAGTGAAATAATTTTGCAGGCGAGTGCAGTGATGTATGCGAAAACTGTTTGCAAAATCTGCTGAAGTGGTGTTAGTACGAAAGAAATCATAAATTAAAACGTCATACGTAATGTTGAAGTTGTAGTGTATGAAAAGGTAAAACGCAGTAAGCTACAAGATTTTTTCGCTCTATGTTTTTATAGGTGGATGTCAACGAGAAGAAGCCTCGAAGAGGTTTTAAATTACTCGTCAAGTGTGTTGGATGTGGCTAGGTGGTCTCGCTCTCAAATAGTGGAAGATATGTGGAGTCTGCAAACTTTCTTGACCGCGAGAAATGTCACATATAATTCGTTGCATGTAAATTGAAAGTCGGCAGGGGAAGAAATTACAGAAAAGCTGCAGTGCGACATTACGCTGAGTCATCGATGACGAATGAGAAGCCGGCCGCTGTGGCCGAGCGGTTCTAGGCGCTTCAGTCCGGAACCGCGCTGCTGCTACGGTCGCAGGTTCGAATCCTGCCTCGGGCATGGATATGTGTGATGTCCTTAAGTTAGTTAGGTTTGAGTAGTTCTAAGTTCTAGGGGACTGATGACCTCAGATGTTAAGTCCCATGGTGCTCAGTGCCATTTGAACATCTGAATCTAAGGACATCACACACACCCATGCCCGAGGCAGGATTCGAACCTGCGACCATAGCGGTCGCGCGCTTCCAGACTGTAGCACCAAGAACCGCTCGGCCACTCCGGCTGGCTATGGTCTCCGTATCACTTACGTGTTGTTCGAACCTACCGTAACAAATCTAGCAGCCCGCCTCTGAACTGCTTCGATGTCTTCCTTCAATCCGACTTAGTACGGATCCCAAACACTCATGCCGAACTCAAAAATAGGTGGCACCAGCGTCCTATACGCGGTCTCCTTAACAGGTCAACGACTGTTTCCTAAAATTCCCGCAATAAACCGAAGTCAATTTTTCGCCTTCCCTACCACACTTCTCACATGTTCGTTCCATCTCATGTAGCAGATATTTAAACGACTTGACTACGTCAAGCACGACAGTAGTAGCACTATACCAGAATATTACAGGTTTGATCTTCCTAGTCATCTGCACTAATTTATATTTTTCGACACAAGGAGCTAGCTGCCATTCATCACACTGAATAAAAATTTTGTCTAGACCCTTTTGTATCTTCCTAAAGTTACTCAACTTCAAAACCTTACCCCACACAACAGCATCATTAGAAAATCGACCGCAGATTGTTTCCCACTCTGTCCGCCAAATGATGAATGTACACAGAGAACAACAGCGGTCCTATCATACTTCCCTGGGGCAATCCTCACGATACCATTGTCTCTGATGAGCATTCGCCGTCGAGGACAACATACTTGGTTCATTATTTAATAAGTCTTTGAGCCACACACATATTTCTGAACCTATCCCATATGCTCGTACCTTCGTTAACAGCCTGCAATGGATCACCGTGTCCATCGCTTTGCGGAAATCTTGAAAATATCGAATCTGTCTGTTGTCCTTGACCCATTGTTCTCATGACTTCGTGTGAGAAAAGGGCAAACTGAGTTTCGCACCAGCGATGCTTTCTGAAACCATGCTGATTTGTAGACACAAGCTTCTCAGTCTCAACAATGTTTATTATTTTCGAACTGAGAATGTGTCTTCAAGGATTCTGCAACATGCAGAAGTTAGGGGTATTTGTCTGCATTAATCTCTGTTAGCAACAAAATTTATTTATTGTTATATATAATATCCTAACATTTAAAAAAAGTAATTTAAATATACCTCACGATTCTGTAGATGCGCATCGGTATGATGGTATATACTGGGTTACTTGCGATCCGTGAGTTACTCTGCGTCTACCTTCAATATTCAGCTATTCCGATAAAATTCTAATATGAGAATATACCCGTTAATGAGTAAATTACGGTATGACAGAAATTTGAATTTTCAAATTAGGGCATATAATTATATGAAATACCGAAAATTCAATTGTTGTTGCCTTTGTAATACCGAAGATGAGCATCGTGGAACTTGGACAGGGTGATAGGGTGTTCGTCCTTTAGTAGTGTAGATGTCGTAAGAATAAAATCTGTTGCCTGCCACTGTGGCTGAGTGGTTCTAGGCGCTTCAGTCCGGAACCGCGCGACTGCTACGGTCGCAGGTTCGAATCCTGCCACGGGCATGGATGTGTGTGATGTCCTTAGGTTAGTTAGGTTTAAGTAGTTCTAAGTTCTAGGGGACTGATAACCTCAGATGTTAAGTCCCATAGTGCTCAGAGCCATTTGAACCAATAAAATCTGTTCTAAGAATTTAACTATAGTACTTTAAACATAGCTGCGCTACAGCAACGGTTCCACGTAAATCAGACTAAGAGCAGCCGACCAGTTGCAAAGGATAAAGTAATCTTTACCTAGGTTTCAATAGATATAAATCTATCTTCTTCAGAAGAGGGCAGTATTATAACAACATGAAGTGATATGTCCTATAAGTAAGCTGAAAGCTCGTAGATGTTAAAGAAAAGCTTCAAAAACTTTTAGTATGAAATTCTGGGTGAGTGTGTGCTCTGCCAAGTTGTCAACTAGACGAGTACGCTGAAGAATATCTTAATATTATTAGCATTATGTAACACTTACAAAACCACTGGGAAGACCACCGCGTGTTAGGTTAGTCATACCCCAGAAGTTTTTTATTTCGTGATAGTTTTTCTCTCCTAACTTTTAGGAGCGCCAGCTGTAGAAATTTAGACAGTAAATTAGTTTCTTTTTTCCCTCTTTATGTACTGAGGGGCGGGAAGAAATTCCCACCTCCACAGTGAGAATTCCCCGCACTCGCAGAGATGAAGTAGCGACAAATTTCTCACCTCGCGCGCCTTAGGACGCCCCCACCGCCATACGTTACCACCGCAGAGAATCCTCGTGGCGTCCATTGAAGACGACTTCCGAGAACCTCTCTCCCGCTGGCGGAGTGAAATCTGCGGCTGTATTCTGCGGTCGGTTGTGTCGGCTGCCGCGCGGCCACTCGACTGCGGATATTGTCGGAGCCTCAGGGCAGGCCACATCCGAAGCCAGCGGCAGCTGGGCGCCTCGCTCTTCTAAGCCGCTCACCGCACGCCCACTGTGCTCACAAGTCGTCCCGCGCTACCGCCGAGTGAAGCGGACGCCGCGCGGCGGAACTGCTGAGAAGTGGTGCCCTAAAGTCGTTGGGACATGGGGATCCATTTACCGAGCGCGAAAGGACGCGAACTCGCGAGAAGCCACGAGCGGAAGAAAAATTCCACCGCAAGATTCGGTTCATTTCTCTGACTGTTCATGTAAGTAATATACACTACTGGCCATTAAAATTGCTACAACAAGAAGTAATGCAAATGATAGACGGATATTCATTGGACAAATATATTATACAAAAACTGACATGTGATTACATTTTCACGCAATTTGGGTGCATTGGTCCTGAGAAATCGGTACCCTCAACAACCACCTCTGCCCGTAATAACGGCCTTGATACGCCTGGGTATTGAGTCAAACAGAGCTTGATTGGCGTGTACAGGTACAGCTGCAGATGCAGCTTCAACACGATACCACAGTTCGTCAAGAGTAGTTACTGGCGTATTGTGACGAGCCAGTTGCTCGGCCACCATTGACCAGACGTTGTCAATTGGTGAGAGATCTGGAGAGTGCGCTGGACAGGGCAGCAGTCGAACATTTTCTGCATCGAGAAAGGCCCGTACAGGTAATTGTTGGTAAGGCGGGTAACAGGTTGAGATTCATTGGGAGAGTCCTTAGAAAATGTAGTCCATCAACAAAGGAGGTGGCTTACAAAACACTCGTTCGACTTATACTTGAGTATTGCTCATCAGTGTGGGATCCGTACCAGATCGGGTTGACGGAGGAGATAGAGAGGATCCAAAGAAGAGCGGCGCGTTTCGTCACAGGGTTATTTGGTTACCGTGATAGCGTTACGGAGATATTTAACAAACTCAAGTGGCAGACTCTGCATCACGGTGTAGCTTGCTCGCCAGGTTTCGAGAAGGTGCGTTTCTGGATGAGGTACCGAATATATTGCTTCCTCCTAATTATACCTCCCGAGGAGATCACGAAAGTAAAATGAGAGAGATTAGAGCGCGCACGGAGGCTTTCAGACAGTCGTTCTTCCCGTGAACCATACGCGACTGGAACAGGAAAGGGAGGTAATGACAGTGGCACGTAAAGTGCCCTCCGCCACACACCGTTGGGTGCCTTGCGGAGTATAAATGTAGATGTAGACCTTCATCATGCGGTCGTGCATTATCCTGCAGAAATGTATGGTTTCGCGGGGATCGAATGAAGGGTAGAGCTACGGGTCGTAACAAAAAATGGTTCAAATGGCTCTGAGCACTATGGGACTTAACTGCTGTGGTCATCAGTCCCCTAGAACTTAGAACTACTTAAACCTAACTAACCTAAGGACATCACACACATCCATGCCCGAGGCAGGATTCGAACCTGCGACCGTAGCGGTCGTGCGGTTCCAGACTATAGCGCCTTTAACCGCTCGGCCACTCCGGCCGGCGGGTCGTAACACATCTGAAATGTAACCTCCACTGTTCAAAGTGCCGTCAATGCGAACAAGAGCTGACCGAGATGTGTAACCAATGGCACCCCACACCATCACGCCGGGTGATACGCCAGTATGGCCGAATACACGCGAATACGCGCTTCCAATGTGTGTTCGCCGCCATATCTCCAAACACGGATGCGACCATCATGATGCTGTAAACAGAACCTGGATTCATCCCAAAACATGACGTTATGCCGTTCGTGCACCCAGGTTCGTCGTAGAGTACACCACCGCAGGCGCTCCTGTCTGTGATGCAGCGTCAAGGGTAACCGCAGCCACGATCTCCGAGCTGATAGTCCATGCTGCTGCAAACGTCGTCGAACTGTTCGTGCAGATGGTTGTTGTCTTGCAAACGTCCCCATCTGTTGACTCAGGGATCGAGACCTGGCTGCACGATCCGTTACAGCCATGCGGATAAGATGCCCGCCAGCTCGACTGCTAGTGATACCAGGCCGTTGAAATCCAGCACGGCGTTCCGTATTACCCTCCTGAACCCATCGATTCCATATTCTGCTAACAGTCACTGGACCTCGACCAGCGCGAGCAGCAATGTCGCGATACGATAAACCGCAATCGCGATAGGGTACAATCCGACCTTCATCGAAGTCGCCAACGTGATGGTACGCATTTGTCCTCCTTACACGAGGCATCACAACAACGTTTCACCAGTGAACGTCGGTCAACTGCTGTTTGTGTATGAGAAATCGGTTGGAAACTTTCCTCATGTCAGCACGTTGTAGGTGTCGCCACCGGCGTCAACCTTGTGTGAATGCTCTGAAAAGCGAATCATTTGCGTATCACAGCATCTTCTTCCTGTCGGTTAAATTTCGCGTCTGTAGCACGTCGTCTTCGTGGTGTAGCAGTTTTAATGGCAAGTAGTGTAAGTAATAACTGCATGTTTTCCAGGGCAATGGTTGTGTGGAAATCTGTGGTCGCATTAACCCGTTAGGTACCAACTTTTTTCTGTGTTGCCTGATTGACATACAGTCGAGGAAAAGGAATATAAAAATAAAATGCAATAACCTTGAAATAAATGATTTATTTTAATTGATCCCCAAACGGTGATCATGGCATATGCCACTCTCTTTTTCCATTTTCTTTTGTTTTTTGTACCAGAAAACAAAACAATCAATATGGAGGCCAATATAGCGCACAGGATATTTCCTCACTTTTTTCTTGCAAATTGCACATTTTCTATGTTTCTCCAGTATTGTGCGTTCAATTACATGTCCGTTTCCAGAAATCCTGCGTTCAGTTTGAAAACATGAAAGAGATGATTTTGAGAATGACGGGCGTCGTGCCGCTTCCGGATCACAAGCAGCAGATGATTGAACAAGATATGCCCTTGCCGCCATCCTCCGGAATTGAAGCAGTGGAAAAGTTTCATTAAAGAGGCAGTGGATGACGTGCGCGTTGACCAACGCTACATCTAATGTATTGGTGAACAATATGAAATATCATTGCTTACCTCGAATTCTCACACGATATTTCTGCACATTCCAGTCCAGTTTGTCCACACCTCCCATATGATTATTATATTCTGAAATAATTCTTGGTTGTGGAACGTGCACTTCTTTGTTCTCAGCTTTGCTCCATTTCTTTACTTGGCTTACTGGATGCACTGTCTCATGGATTGACAAGAGCTTTACACAGTTGTTATCCTTCCACATTATTGCCATTATCTCCGTATTCCTGTCAAATCTATAGTCATATGCACTTCTTCGTTTCTTCTTCATGCTGTTCTGAGATTCAATTGGACAGTTATTCATTCGGTTCGTAAGGACGGTTCCAGTTGCCCTCAGTCTCGTTTCTGATAGATCTTTCATCACACGGAAGCTCGTGAAAAAGTTGTCAAAATATGTTTTGTGAAGTTCAGGAATCAGCAGAAAAGAAATCATATTCAACACAACTGATCCGCCAAGTTCCAGAACTGAAACACCACGTGTATCTTCGATTTTCCTTCATAGACTGACATATGGTAGCAGAAATCGCTGTTTGAATCCAAAACTCACTGGTTTCCTGCGAATGAACTGTTTTAGGTAATGGTGTCCATAATAGAAACTGCTTTGAGAACAGCACATTGCCCACTGTTTGAATCCAGATCTCACTGGTTTCCTGCGAATTAACTGTTCTAGGTAATGGTGTTCATAATATCGTACCATTTACTCATCAATGCTCAGGCTGTCAGAAAAAACCTGAAATTACATGAAATTATTATTCAGTTAACCCATCAACCGACAAATTTTAAAAGCTTATCCCTTTCGTCAGGTGGCATTTTGTTCAGACGTGTGTTGTCATTGAAATGAAGGTGACGCTTTATTTCCAGATATCTGTTGCGGTTCATAGACTGTCGTACACACTTTACATCAGAGTCCTCACCTTTATTCCAGTATAGTCTTTCCAGTAGAAGAGCATGGTAGACTGTCGTACACACTTAACATCCGAGTCCTCACCTTTATTCCAGTATACTCTTTCCAGTGGAAGAGTAGTATACCTACGAACATTTTTATGCATCCATCGGATAACTCATACCTGTGATTATTGTTCTGTGTAGCATATCGGGCACTTTCACAGACAGTCAAGTTCGTCAAAAAATTCTTTAAAGCACACAACAGCAAATTTTTCTTTTAGTGCTGCTACCAAACTGGATTTTCGCTGATCAATTTTTGCTGTATCAGGATAGGTTTTAGAGTCAGTCGGATTTTCTGTTGTTCAATTAGAAGTGACAATAGCTGTCATTTTCTTCATCCGCTAGCCTGCATGTTCCTTTTCTCCATTGGCATGAATTTCCAAGGAACCTGGCACATCAGATAGAACAGTGTTTTCAAATATGTTTTCATCGATATCTTCACGGTTACACATCTCATCTACACGATCTGCAGGGAGCTCGACAATGTCAGTGATCTCGTTCACATCACCATAATCATGAAAAGAGGCCATGAAGTTCGGATCATTTACAATTTCTTCAATTTCACTCATAAAAAGTGCTTCATAGCGACTCATTGTGCCTGTGGAGCAAATAAAAGCAAAATAAAGTTTTAAGTAGAAACTGCCATCAGCCCCAAATGGGGATCGACGGTCAGACAGGTGTCATGCAGAAATGAAATAGGTCACTGAAATAAATGATCGAGCTACGTCTTCTCAAACCGTTACAGAACATGCCTGTAGACAGATATGGGTAGTTATTTACGTAATAAAATAACTTACGCTGTTTTGAAAATGTGGAACTCTTGTAACGCCGAAAACCGTAGCTGATTCCAAGAAATAAAAGTGTACAGCTCACGCGTTTAACAACAGCTGACGAAACTCCAATGCTTGCGCTCGGCAAAGGTCTGGACAACAATGGGAAATGGGAGCATTCGCTGCCAGTATTATTAGAGTTGCAGAATTTCCATTACAAGGACAAATGCCCAAATGGGGATCATGACACTTAATGGATTAATTACTGATCATAATCGAAGGTTATAGATTATCTACACTTTCTTTTTGAGAACATTCAGAAAACCGAAAAGGCACCAGAAGAGTCGAAAATTGCGTTAATCCCCAGACGGCATGAAAAGGGAGACAGATTAAAACTGTGTGCGCCCGACCGAGACTCGAACTCGGGACCTTTGCCTTTCACGGGCAAGTGCTCTACCATCTGAGCTACCGAAGCACGACTCACGCCCGGTCTCACAGCTCTACTTCTGCCAGTATCTCGTCTCCTACCTTCCAAACTTTACAGAAGCTCTCCTGCTAACCTTTAATCTGCCAGGAAGTTTCATATCAGCGCACACTCCGCTGCAGAGCGAAAATCTCATTCTAAATAAAATATTAATAACATCCACGTCTTTATCCCCATCCTACTCGCAAACTATCTAGCGGTGTGTAGCGGAGAGTACTTCACGTACCACTAACTATTTCCACCTACCCTTTTCCACGGGAGAAAAGCGCGTGGGAAGAATGATTGTCGGTGAAGCCTCTGCCTTAGCTCTAATGTCTCGAGTTTTCTCATCGTGGTTATTCCGAGAGATGTATATGGGAGGAACTAATATGTTGTCCGACTCTTCCCGGAAAGTGCTTTCTCGAAATTTCAATAGAAGACCTATCCGTGATGCACAACGCCTCTCTTGTAGTCTATGCCTGTGGCGTTTGTTGAGTATGCGTCTAACGCTCTTGCGCCGACTAAACGATTCCGTGACGAAATGCGCCGGTCTTCGTTGGATCTTCTCTTGCTCTTCTATCAGCCCTACCTGGTAAGGATCCGAGACTGATGAACAGTCCTCAAGAATCGGTGGAAGAGGCGTCTTGAAAAGCACTTCCTTCGTGGATGAGCTACATTTCCTTAACGGGGGACGTTGATGAAAAACACACACTATTTCAAGCAAGCAGCAAGTCCACATTTTTGGATATATGGCAATGAAATTTTGGATCACGCTTTACATGAAAGTAACACATCTACATATAAAATCATTTGATTATATATATTCATCTTTTTTTAATGAAATTTGAAGTTTTATTTTCAAAAAATAATGTATGTTCCTTTTTCTCAGAAAGTATTCAAGAGATTTCTACAAAAATTTCCACCTTTCATCTCTTTATATTTGGTAAGCTTCTCTCATGAGGTTTATGGAGTAGATGAAATAAGTTAATTTTCATGAATTTTTAATTATAATTCCAGAAGTACGATTTTAAATTCATGCAAAATTCCAAGCACTTAGCTGCATATCCCAGCTTGAAATCAGAGTTTCAACATTTGCTCTTGAGACAACACTTATTAGGTTTACAGAAATATGTGTACAAAATTTCATAAATCTAGCATTCATAGAATCTGTGGAATTTAAAAAACAAACTTTTCAGGAAACGCAATTTAGAGTTCATTCTAACTCTTTTCCTAATGTAACTTCTTCAGAAGGAACCACACTTGTACTCTGGGTAGTCTTTCCCTTCAAGGCTTCTCTTCTGGTTTCTTGTTGTCTGTCTTCTTTCCTTTATCAGGTCTTCAACTGATTTTTAAGCTGCAGAGACGCGCTGTAAATCTATTTTTCTTAGGATGTCTTGAGTAAAATTTTCTATCTTGAAGCCCATTCTTTCAAATACCTTCATCCTCCCGACGTTCTCGTCATTAAATATATTAACTGCATCATAAGATGCAACTCTGACAACTGTAGCAGATGCAAATGTGTTTTTAGTGCATCGTTTCCATATGAGTGAATTTAGAAACTCATTTGGATTTTGGGCTTTTCCATGAACACACTTTTTGAGAAGTGTAGGATCGGCCAAAGATGATCCGTAAAACCTAAGAGTATGTATCACGGCCTTATAGATGTATCCCACACATGTCTGGTTGAAAGTAATACACAGAATTGTTGTTCACTGAGGTGGTATTGAAGTGATGCTTCAAAACGCGGGCGTGGCAGGGAGGCCGCGTCACACTTATAATTAATTTTCAGGCACTTCGGATGCGATTTCAACATTGAACCTTTGGGAACTTATTGTCCATGAGCTGTGCTAACAAATAAAAAATAAATCGAAAATTGACATTTTTGGTCAATTTCATCAACGTGCCCCCTTAAGAGTCTTCCTATGAATCTTAAATTTGCATCCGCTTTTCCTACTTTTATGTCGTCACTCAACTTAAGGTCGCTCCTAATAGTTACAGCAAGGTACTTTCCCGGTAGACAGCGTTCCGAGCAGTTTGTCGTCAATGGTCTAGTTCAGGCTTGCTCACACCGCGTATTGCGGCAAGTGGGCGCCCGCACAGTACACGGGCGGCGAGCGGGCAGGGTAGTCGCGTGTTGTTGTCAGTCTTCGCTGAGTAAACAAACCTACTGGCTCGCTGTGGTGACTGCTGCCGCTATGAATATGGATTCAGCTGAGAAGAGAGGAAGTCCACAAATAGCGTGCAACAAGAATCCCATTGGGGACTGCAGCGGCTTTTTGTTCGTACTGGAAAACGTGCTGCGTGTTCAGTACGTCGATATTCTCTTACATACCAAGAAATATACACAGGGTGGTCCATTGATAGTGACCGGGCCAAATATCTCAAGAAATAAGCATCAAACGAAAATACTACAAAGAACGAAACTCGTCAAACTTGAAGGGGGAAACCAGATGGCGCTATGGTTGGCCCGCTAGATAGCGCTGCCATAGGTCAAACGGATATCAACTCGTTTTTTTAAATAGGAACCACAATTTTTTATTACATACTCGTGTAGTACGTAAAGAAATATGATTGTTTTAGTTGGACCACTTTTCTCGCTTTGTGATAGATGGCCCTGTAATAGTCACAAACGTATAAGTACGTGGTATCACGTAACATTCCGCCAGTGCGGACGGCATTTGCTTCGTGATACACTACCAGTGTTAAATTGGACCGTTTACTAATTGCGGAAAAGGTCGATATCGTGTTGATGTATGGCTATTGTGGTCAAAATGCCCGACGGGCGTGTGCTATGTATGCTGCTCGGTATCCTGAACCACATCATCCAAGTGTCCGGACCGTTCGCCGGATAGTTACGTTATTTAAGGAAACAGGAAGTGTTCAGCCGCATGTGAAACGTCAACCACGACCTGCAACAAATGACGGTGGCCAAAGTAGGCGTTTTAGCTGCTGTCGCGGCTAATCCGCACATCAGTAGCAGATAAATTGCGCAAGAATCGGGAATCTCAAAAACGTTGGTGTTGAGAATGCCACATCAACATCTATTGCACCCGTACCATATTTCTATGCACCAGGAATTTCATGGCGACGACTTTGAACGTCGTGTACAGTTCTGCCACTGGCCACAAGAGAAATTACGGGACGCGTTCAATTTAGCGACGAAGCGTCATTCACCAACAGCGGTAACTTAAACCGGCATAATATGCGCTATTGGGCAACGGAAAATCCACGATGGCTGCGACAAGTGGAACATCAGCGACCTTGGCGGGTTAATGTATGGTGCGACATTATGGGAGGAAGGATAACTGGATCCCATTTTATCGATGGCAATCTAAATGGTGCAATGTATGCTGATTTCCTACGTAATGTTCTACCCATGTTACTACAAGATGTTTCATTACATGACACAATGGTGATGTACTTCCAACATGATGGATGTCCGGCACATAGCTCGCGTGTTGTTGAAGCGGTATTGAATGGCATATTTCATGACAGGTGGATTGGTCGTCGAAGCACCATAGCACGGCCCGCACGTTCACCGTATTTGACATCCCCGGATTTCTTTCTGTGGGGAAAGTTGAAGGATATTTCCTATCTCGATCCACCGACAACGCCTGACAACATGCGTCAGCGCATTGTCAATGCATGTGCGAACATTACGGAAGGTGAACTACTCGCTGCTGAGAGGAATGTCGTTACACTTATTGCCAAATGTATTGAGGTTGACGGACTTCATACTGAGCATTTAGTGCACTAATGTGGTATTAACAGGTAGTCACGCTGCAACAGCATGCGTTCTCAGAAATGATAAGTTCACAAAGGTACATGTATCACATTGGAACAACCGAAATAAAAAATTAAAATGTACCTACGTTCCGCATTTTAATTTAAAAAACCTGTCTGTTACCAACTGTTCGTCTAAAATTGTGAGCCATATGTTTGTGACTATTACAGCACCATCTATCACAAAGCGAAAAAAGTGGTTCAACTAAAACATTCATATTTCTTTACGTAGTACACGAATATATAATAAAGAATGGGGGTTCCTATTTTAAAAAGACGCAGTTGATATCCGTTTGATCTATGGCAGCGCCATCTAGCGGGGCAACCATTGCGCCATCTGCTTTCCTCCTTCAAGCTAGACTATTTTCGTTCTGTGTAGTTTTTTCGTTTGACGCTTCTTTCGTGAGATATTTGGCCCGGTCACGATCAATGGACCACACTGTATAACGTTGTGCGACACTAGAATTTCAAACATTGTAACCTGTATAACATTGTTCAGGGAGACGAGTGTCTTCAGTTAATTGTAAAGTTAAAAGAATTCTTCTGCAATAGTTGGTTGGTTGGTTTGGCAGAGGGGACCAAACAGCGAGGTCATCGGAGCCATGGGATTAGGGAACGATGCGGAAGGTTATCGGTCGTGCCCTTTATAAGGAATCATCCCGGAATTTGCCTGAATAGGTTTAGGGAAATCACGGAAAACGTAAATCAGGATGGCCGGACGCGGGTTTGAACCGTCATCCTCCTGATTGCGAGTCCAGTCTGGTAACCATTGCGCCACCTCCCTCGGTCATCGGAAATGAAGTAAGCTCGGATCTCTCAATTAATCTTACATCAACTATCAATATTATGCAAGTTATATTACAACTGGATTTACCCGACGGTTTTATTTCTAGGAATTTGAAGCTTCAAATGGAGTTTCAGTGAGGACGAGCCTTAGAATTGCCAAAATGTTCGGGAACTTCGACCGTTCTCCACTGGGCCGTTTGTGAAAAAGTGCCTCGACATTGTTGGTGAATCCGTATGTCCTCTAAGTACAGCAAAATTTCGTGCAATTTTCCCATCTTGATACATAATTGGACGCTGTATGGAAGACCTTAGTGCATATGCTGAATGACAGCCTACGATAGAGGGCAACAATTCTTCGCAAATTCTCTATGCCTTGACGAATGTACCGACATTACTTATAACCGCACAGTTGGCTATATTCGTCTGAAGCGTGGTTATAGATTTAAAAATCACAGAGAATCTTCTTGATTTGTTCCCAGAAGAGACACATATACCGGCGAAGATGTTTATAGTGCTGCTCAACATGCTGTTACAAAACTGAGTCTGCCCTGAAGTAACCTCGTTTCCGTCAACACTGATGGCAATGCAAATAAGGCTGGGTGTAAAGTGGGACTTGTGGGACGTCTGAAACCCAAGCTGAGCCCAGGAGAGCATTGTGCATTGCGTAATTCATCAAGAGGCACTTCGTGCGAAGACTGTGCGGTTTGACAGGGTTATGAATGTCGTTGTTAGGACTGTAAATTTCATACGATGTGCAGGATTGAAACACAGACAGTTTCGAGAGTTAATGCATTCACTGGAATCTGACTTCAGCAATATACCCTATTTTTGTCAGGTAAGATGGCTGAGTAAGGGTAAAACCTTTGAACGTTTCCTCCTTTTGGCTGAAGAGGCAAATTTTGTTATAGGTTTTAAAGGAAGGTCGGTTCCTGAGCTTTCTCACCCTCAGTTGGTTGTTAACCTATCATTTGTTACCGACATAACGAGTCATTTGAATAGTCTCAATACGTCGTTGCAGGGAAATGGTCAGTTAGTTGTAGCTCAATTTTCTAGAATTCGAGAAGTCCGAATGAAATTGGAGATATGGAGAGATCGGTTCCAAGACCGAAGTTTCACACATGTTCCGAATGTGACGCGATTCGCAGCTAACATTAATAATGACCCTGTTGCGTCATTTGTTCAGTCTCTAGATAATTTAGATGCAGCTTTCCAAAACGATTCGAGGCTTGAGGTCACTAGAGCCAGATTTTGATACCTTCATGTCAGCATGCTCGGTGGACGTCAGAAAGTACTCAGAGGTGCAATTAGAACTGATAAATCTGCAATGTGACCGCTTCATTAAGTACAAGTTTAGAATGGCGAATGACGTCATTCAGCTCTATTTTTGCCTTCCACGGAAAAGATTTCTTCAACTTCAAGCAGAAACAGCAGCTAAAACGTGGACGTTTGGTTCTACTTATTTATGTGAACAACTTTGCCCATCCTTAAGGCCTTGCAAATCGAAACAGAAATCA
Source organism: Schistocerca serialis cubense (assembly GCF_023864345.2). NCBI lineage: Eukaryota > Metazoa > Arthropoda > Insecta > Orthoptera > Acrididae > Schistocerca > Schistocerca serialis. The sequence continues at coordinate 736,986,535 of NC_064642.1, forward strand.
GAAAAGATAGCCATTCAAGGACCGTTCTTCGATTGCACACGACAGGTAGTATTTACCTGGACATTCCCTCGCTTGCAGCAAATCATGGGAAACATGGATCATAATAATGTCTGCACCGGGCTAGGGCAAACGGGCGTCCATCTTACCACATATGGTCCAGTTGTGCAGTAGTGGATTTCCTTTTCTATGTAGACTTAATATGTTCCATTTATTTACTTTCGGGGTCAACTGCCATAGCCTGCACCACTCGTCAGTTCTCTGGAGGTCATTCTGCAAATCGATACTGTCTTCTGGCGTTGCTTCTTGGTTACAGACAACCGCATTATCTGCGAACAGTCTTACAGAGCTTCCGACGCCCTCTACTGGATCATTTAATTGTAAACAGTAACGGTCCTATCACACTTCCTGCATTTACTCCGGAGACATATCGCGTCTGTAAGCAGAATACAAAATATTATTAAAAAATTCTCCTGAAAAGAGTTTAAATAATTTTAATCAAAGAACTCGGACAGTATCAAAGATGTTTTGGCGAGAGAATATTTCACACTCAACAGATTTTTAGCTTAAAATCATTTATTCGCCACAGAATGTTACCCAGCAAATCCATAATATTATCATTTATTGATTTCTAGAAAGTATTGGAATCGGAGAACAGAAAAGCAGTAGGAAGAATCTTTAGAGAATTTGGTATTACATCAAAATTACCTAACATAATTAGTGAGGCTTTAGCAAATAGGACAACTAAAGTAAAATTTATGGGAGAAGCTCCTCACCCATTCCCAGCACTAACGGGTCTAAGTTGAACGGCCGGCTTATAACCTTCACTTTGTAGCTGACTTCTAGAAATAAAAATAGGAAGGATCTAGAATTCGGAGGTAAAAAAATAAAAAGAGTCAACCACTGATCCTACGAAGGAAAACTAGCTTTTCCACGCGATTCTGCAATACTTTCCAAGAATTTTATCGAAGCAGCTAGTCAAATAAAACTTCTCGAAAAAAATAGTGAAAACTATGGTCTAAAAATTGCACAGAGGAATGAAAACATGAGAAATGTAAAAACAAATGCATTAAAATACACAGAACGGCAAGTAGGTAAAATAGAGTGAGTTAGTAAATTCAAATACCTTGGAGAAACTATACAGCAGAATGAACTAGCAAAATTTGTGATAGGTACAAGAGCGAATAAAATAGAAACTGCATAGCTTTGACAAAAACTATCTGTAACAAGAAATCCATTTGTAGAAATGCAAAATTGGCACCTTATGCCGCAATGGTAAGACCGGAAGGTCTATATGCATGTGAATGCTTTACGACGGTTTGTAAATTGGAAAAAACAGAGACAGCTGCAGGACGGATTATTAGAAAATAATGGGTGAAATACAAGTTACACCTTAGCGGAGGTCGCTAGCACAGGAACGTTTGGTGGCACTTATCTCTGAGGTAGGCTGTTCGATTCCTGGTGGTGGACGAAGGTTCACCACCAAAATATAGCCAATATGCTGGACTGAAATTCAAACCACTCTGCAGTGTCTCATGATACGAGAGTGTGTGGCCTCGTTGATGGTTATCCGTCTGTCTGATGGGGACATCAAGCTCGCCGGTCGTCTTGGTGGTCTACGGAGAGAAGAGGCTATGTGTCTACGTCGGCTTTCACCCCGTGCCTGCTCTCGTCATTGTACACCACAATCATGGCGCCATGTTACATACACACGCCTGAAACAGCACCTGCGTTCAGCATGGTCAATAAAAGCACAACTCTCATATACACATGGAATGGGGATAAAGTATATGGATGAATAAAACCCTACCCTGTTAGGATGCTGAACATGTTGACCATTTTTCTTTCTTCCTTCCCTTCTGTCCGTTTGTGGGCAGGCCTGTGCCAGTTTTAATAAAAGCTACCTTTCGTTGCAACTAAATACTTTCGTAAACAGACCCTTTTCCTCCAGGGTATGAAATCTCTTTGAAGTCGGCCTTAGAATAGCCACAGAACGAATTCACAGATACACTTCTTGAATCGTAACTGGTCGCTATAGCCTATGTGAAAGTGGATTCTCACACCAGCAGAGAACTTAATTATCAGAGTTTCAAAGAATACTGGCTGTTGGGCAAAATTAGAGAACTGTTATTCGAAGAAGAAAACATTTAGGAATCGTGGTGTTCCAAAGACACTTAGTCCACTAGCGTATTATGTTCCAAGTATGGTTCTTCATTACGCAACTGATCCGACAGTTTTCATACATATCAAGTACTTTTGGATAAGATATGTGTTGCACACACAGGGTGTTATAAATGCAAATATTTTTATTGATGACTGAAAACAGTATACTGAATAACATTACATCAGCAGTTACTTTATTTTCAGGCAAATAATTACAGCTATTACGAATAGTATGTTTTTATGTTTGTTAGTAGCTCCAGGTACATGCAGCTACAGCAAGCCATTAATGTTCATTTTCCTCTGGGCAGCTGGTTAGGTGTTGTTGTTCGGATGCGTGAATGTAAACTGTTTAAGTATATACTGACAGGTGTAGTCCACTTAGTGGCGCAATAACGACTGTGCAGAAAATATCAGGTAGTAAATCATATTACGTGTTTGTTATGCCCCAAACACCTTGTGCAAACGAAGTATTTAATAGTAAAAAATGCACATGTTTACTACAACCCAATTACAACCCGAAACAGTGGGTGTGAATGCGTATCTTTATGTTGCTCACAATCGAGGTTTGTACAAGGACTGCTTACAGATATGTTCTGCCAAGTGGAAGATATGTGTGCAGAGGTCAGTGTTATCGGCTGTATTGTTATTTATGCTACCATTTTATTACATTTACATGTATTACATATATTATTAGCAAATTGGTGATGTATACAAAACACTACGGATGTAACATGTATGTTTTTCCGTCATGACTGGTTAAGCTCGAAACCGATCAAACAATAAAGTCTTAGCGCCTTTTAAATCGTGGGACTGCATAAAAATTTGGACATGACGAGCTGTCCCTCATCCGTCGACATTTCGAAACAATTCGCAATGACTTCGTATCAACACAATTAAAATTTAAAAAGCCTAAAATTATGAATCAGAATGGACCTTTGCATCACGGTAGTGCCAAACATAAATCTTAATCAAAGACAAGAGATTGTCGAAACAGATGTAACGTTGCTGCTTTGTGTAGCCTCTTTCAACATACACGATTTGTTTTCAACTGTTATTCAGATTGTGTGTTAGCATAGTTCCGCAGTTCAGAAAAGCATCGCTTGCCTGGCGCACGTCGTATATCTCGCCTCCTCTAATGAGTAGAGTAGTGCTTAATGCCATTTTTGCTAACACACACTCTGGAAGCCCAAAATAAGGTTTTCTCTGACGGTGGAGGGGGGTGGTGATATGTGTCCTCCATTGAATTTCGCTGGGCACGTCCATAATGATCACGCTTGAACGGGAAGTGCAAGGATTTTCAGAGTGCATACATGAGGGAAAAAATAGCTTTGTCGTTTGTAGATGCGAGGTGGAAGGAACGAAAATTTTACGCAGAACTCGTGGTTTGAATTAAACCCTTAATTAACTTTTTGCAAAACAAAAAATATCGCTTTAATAATTAAAAACAGCAGTGAATATACTTTTTAAATAAACAGTGATGTCCATGTGGATGAAAAATAACCACACTACAGCACGTAAACAGTAGTTGGTGTGCTATGAACGGAATTCAAACTTATATACGTGAAGCGCTCAGAAAATGAAGTTGTTACTGCATACGAAATGTGGCACATTTGATGAACACAGGAGGAATTTTTATTTAATTTTTCTGATCAGAAGTAAATCTGTTTGCCGCGTATATTAATTTGCTCATTTTTACTACATTCCATACACTTCTGCTAATGTATAATCTGAATGGAATCTATACTTCACAACACTAGTATTTCGTGGAACCGCACTGTCACCGATGTACCTGAGGCAAAAATTAAATATCAGGATGTATGATCTCATTGCTAGCTTTCGTCTCCTCATGTGAGGTGTGCTTCTCATGATATGGGAAATATATTTTAACTTCGTAACTGAATGCCTTACCTGTCGAATCACTCATTAGGTAACAGTAAAGTTGCGGTGGCCATTTGTCTGTCGATATTCTGTGTATTAGACATTTAAACTGCTGGTGTGTTTTCCAGAATGGACAAAATGACACCTGCCAAGAAAATGTTTTGTGTACCTTAAGATAGGCAGCCCAACTTGCGTCAGCTACCCCTGTATGCAGATCATGCAAGGCGGGTTGCCTACCTAAACGTGCACGGAACACTTTCGGGGCAAGTGTTATTTTGTCCAGCTCGTATTTCTTAAGGCAGAGATGGGACCTGGACCAGCATTCGCTTACAGTAGTTTGAAAAACGGTCTAAAATCCACACACAATAGAACCAGCGCATTAGAGCAACAGTTACGATTCACTACGCGGAAACCATGCGAGTGTGAATCTCATGCCGGCCGGTGTGGCCGTGCGGTTAAAGGCGCTTCAGTCTGGAACCGCGTGACCGCTACGGTCGCAGGTTCGAATCCTGCCTCGGGCATGGATGTGTGTGATGTCCTTAGGTTAGTTAGGTTTAATTAGTTCTAAGTTCTAGGCGACTGATGACCTCAGAAGTTAAGTCGCATAGTGCTCAGAGCCATTTGAACCATTTGTGAATCTCATGGCCGTCTCATAAGATGGCGACGTGTGCTTTAAGCTATGCTAGAACCTGTAGCTGTATGAAATGACGCTTTGAGCTCCACTTCCGTTTTCTAGAAAATTTGTCTCATGACTTACGTTGGTGTTACTGCATCTGAACACTTTCAGAATCGAGCGTAAGTCCTTACGGTTACTCGTCTTTCCTTGGTCGTAGTGACTCGTAGTTTCCTCGACTGTCTGAGCTCCTGTACGTCTCTCTCACACTGCCCTGCAAATCGCCAGCGTGTGCATTAATTATGACCCCGTTACAAGGCAGCGGTTGATGCTGGAATGTGGTATAACCAAAATCAACTGCCGAATGGAAGCGTCACAATTAGGTTTTGCCACCTAGAAAATAATGAAAGAAAGATGAGTTTCATATTCAACTCTGAACTGATAGGCTGCATTTCTATTTCTAGTAATTAATAGAATGGATTTTCATTACTTTAAAAGTGTAATTATAATATCGACGGAAGTTTCCGTGTACGATTAAAGACAGTTATATTTATACAAGCTACGTAATGGCAAAGAGAATCTACAAAAAACTAACGAATATGCATACAAACAGTCAAGCCTGATTATGCGCCCATGAGTGCCGCCGCAGATCTCAGTCGAAAGTATGCCGCTGCTTTGGCACGTGCGTAGTCTCTCAAAATGAAGCAAAGAAATATGTCGTCCCTTATGGTGGTTAGCCGTATGATGTTCGTATTGCCTAAAACCGTTCGATTTTTGACTGGGCTTTTCGTCTAGTTGAAGGAAAAGTATTTTATTGTTTTTAGTCGAGATGTACATCTGCATTAATAGCCTTTAACGGTCCTTTTTTACTTTTATTTATTAAACCAGATGGCTCACTATGCGAGGTGCGGCTAGAAAAAAACCGGACTGATGCTCGAAAAAACATTTATTTACAATTATTTACAATTTAATGTTGTCTCCTTCAATGTACTCTCCTCCTCGGTCTCTACACCGCTTCATACGAATTTTCCACTGTTCATAGCAATGCTGCAGATCATTTTCGGTAAGTCCATACATTACTTCCGTCGCTTTTTCTTTTACTGCTTCAACAGTCTCAAATCTAGTTCCTTTCAAAGCTGACTTGACTTTAGGGAAAAGAAAAAAGTCACAGGGGGCCAAATCAGGTGAGTAGGGTGGATGATCTAAGATGAGAATGTTGTGTTTTGCCAAAAACGTCTTCACTGACAACGCACTGTGAGCTGGGGCATTGTCTTGGTGAAGGATCCATGACTTTTTTCTCCACAAATCGTTTCGTTTTCTCCGTACTCGCTCACGTAGGGTAGCCAGGACGCTAATGTAGTAATGCTGATTCACTGTTTGTCTCTCTGGTACCCAATCAATGTGCACAATCCCTTTGATGTCAAAAAAAAATCATCATTGCCTTGAATTTCGATTTCGACATTCGTGCTTTTTTTTGTCGTGGAGAACCAGGAGTTTTCCAATGCATCAATTGGCGTTTAGTTTCGGGATCGTAAGTAAAAAACCACGATTCATCGCAAGTAAAAACATTTTGTAAGAAGGTGGGATCACTTTCAATGTTTTCCAGGATGTCAGAACAAATCATTCTTCGGCGTTCCTTCTGTTCAATTGTGAGACACTTTGGAACCATTTTTGAACACACTTTGTTCATGTTGAAACTTTCATGAAGAATCTGCCTAACACTTTCCTTGTCAACTCCTGTTAACTCAGACACTGCTCTGATTGTTAAACGGCGATCTTGTCGAACAAGTTTACCGATTTTTTCAATGTTTGCATCAGTTTTTGCTGACAATGGTCTGCCAGTGCGAGTGTCATCACTGGTGTCTTCGCGGCCATCTTTAAATCGTTTAAACCACTCAAACACTTGTGTTCGCGATAAACAATCATCGCCGTACACTTGTTGTAACATTACAAACGTTTCACTTGCAGATTTTCCTAGTTTGAAACAAAATTTGATGATAACACGCTGTTCTTTCTGTACACTCAACATTTTCCGACGCACAGACAAAACGTCAACTACTTAAAACAGACGCCACGGGCAGACTGAGTGCAGGAGGCAGATGAAACTCGAGCAGTAGGCGGAGCGAGAGTCACGTGACAGGCCACGCGACTTTCAGCCTTATTGCATTCGTTTTATTGTTTCACCAGTACTAGTCCGGTTTTTTTCTAGCCACACCTCGTAGTAATTATTCTTAGTTTAACCCATCAGTGCTCTAAATATCTTTTCGTTAACTTTTCTTACATGTATTGCTTTTACTTTATTTTTTACATCGAAAAAAGTCATTTGAAATGAAAAAGGAATTTTTACCTTTCTAGTTTTAATGTGTTGCCTTGGTATGTGTTTATTCCAGTCTCCTGTTAGTCCATCTCCTTCTTCCATCTATTTCTGTCTCTGTCCTCTGTCCACCTCCTCCAGTTCCACCCCTTCACTCTGTCCATCTTCTTCCCCCCCCCCCCCCCCCCCTCCCTTCCCCAGCTGACCATTTTTCTAATCTGCTTTTCTCTCTCCATCTCCTCCTTCTCCTATCTGTGCGTATCTCCTCTTTCCCCTTAATGTCTGTACACCTACTTCTTCCTCCCCCTTCCCCCAATCTCTCTCCAGATTATCACGTCATCCCAATAGCAGGGTCGTGGTTCTTACATCCTACTGTTTCTTTCCAGATTATAACTAATACACGTACCAAATTTGGCTGAAATCGTTTAGCATGAGATTTGACGGTTTCAGTTAGTAGTAAAGAAATAACAAATCAAAACTTAACATGCTTCATGCGGCAGTTTCACTACATGAGCATCGAACATCCAATAAGTGATAAACTTTTTTCCTTACGGAATTTTTTGGGGTGGTCTGCGAGAAAGAGTTTTGTAAATGTTTGAAATTATATGCAAAGTTTGTTCAAAGTCACTAAGGGCCACTATTCTCACCTAGTGGGTTACTAAAGTATGAGTATTCGTGCGTAGTGGGACACAGTACCATTACACCCACTCCATTTGATTGCTAGGTTATTCTTATCTCCACGGCGATGATTTCCAGACAGTACGTGATATGTGTGCCAGGTGTGGGTGAAATCGGGCCAGTAGTTTAGGAGTAGATTTGGAAAGAAGATACAGAAAATAAATAAGTACATACATGCATAAAAGTTTATAATATTTCTTTTATGTAACGCTGAAAAATAAGGGTGTGTCTCACTGATACAAATAATGTCTTGTAAATGTAAATAAATGGCATGATGTTGGTTTATTAAGGAATTATTTACAGCTTTTGAGCATGAATAAAATTATTTTAATAATTATACGTACTCTAAATCTGTGGTGTGTTGACATCTAAGCTGTAGAAAAAAAATATTGAAATTAAACTGCCAGTTTTTCCAAGTACTTTTACAACTACTAAGACAGGAATGAAAGAACAGATGTAGAACAATACTTAAGCAAGCATAACAAGATATAGTATAAGGGGCTGACAAATGAAAATCGACACTTGCCACAATGTGTCTTTCTTCAGGTCACCAAAGATGTGGAAAATCACATGGTGAAAGATTTGGGCTGTGCGGAGGATGATGCAGTGTTTAACATCCAAGTCGCTGAAACGTAGTGTCCGTTTGATTGGGGGTGTGGGAGTAACAAGGTGATTCCGTCCAACAGCATTACCTGGCGTTTTAATTTCATCCTGTGGTCCCACGGTCGAGGAACTCGACGAGCAGATGGCTCCTGCAGTCGTGATCTTAACAGAACGTGTGTGAACAGCTTTGGATCTCTGATGGGGGAGATGTGGGGTGTACCCACTGTTGGCTGGACGGAATCATCCTGTTGCACGATAACGGTCGCCCCCACACTGACAATAGAATGAAGGTGACTCTTCAGCAATTTCACAGTGTGGTTTTCAGATCATCGGTGACCTGAAGATAGACATGCGTGGAGGTCGGCTTTGGTTGGACGAGGAAGTGGTAGAAAGGGCGAAGTTCGTTATCGGCCGGCCGCATTCTATCAAACAGGAACTGATTATATCGTTTACCCGTGGAATAAATGCGTTAACTCTTGTAGGGGTTACTTTTCAATAGAACCATTCCATGGTTCCGTTGTGGCGGGTGTTCTGTTTTCATCTGACTGCTCCTCATAGTTCATTGTTGTTTAAGAAGTCAATGAAAGTCGTCTACTATTACGAGGACGCTGGTTAAGAACGCGCTGGTTAAGAACGCGCGATTTCGTACCATGCCCTGATCTGATAGCTGCAATGTTCATTTGTAAAACCTTTCTCATTTCGAGGGCCAGCAGTTGGGACGAATTGCCTTTCTGTACATCAGCAGTCGATTCCAGAAAAGCTGTTGAGGATTGTAAAGGCAGCTGCTCCCGCCACACTGACGCAAAATATCCTAAGCACATCCCGCTATCTCGTTACCTCACACGTTGCCTTAATCACAAAAGCAATGTAATTTCCTGAGACTGATCAATATATGGAAGCGACTGTTTAGAAAAAGAAAGGAGGGGTGAATATTTTTCTGTATTACCCTTCGAAAAACTATGTTTGCCAAGATGCAAATACAAAATTGTTCGCTTATAGGAACCAGGAAATGCTTTCAAGAATTTCGATATCACCTGTCCCATGAGCGCAGGGATGCGGAAATATAACATATGGAGTGCACACAAAGCATACGATGAAGTACACAAAAACAAAATTCGAAAAGAAAGAAACGCACTAGAACATAAGGCCCGAGTAGATAGCCAAAGCTCAGTGTAACGCACGAAAAGCACTTCTGTACTTTCAGATTTTAGCCTCACATACACCACGGCCTTCGACACTATTATGAGAAACGTTTCGCTACAAACATTAAACATGTTCTCAGTCTTTTAAGAGTTACCGAATGACATTAACAAAGTAGACACATCTATTAAATATTGTAGGTTTTATATATCGTTAAGTAACAAGTCACCGTGCATTAAAAATCATAACCCATTGCTACTTACATGTACCCGAAATCTCACACAAATTTATTTCTACCGTAGCAGCCATCTGAGATTTTCTTTTCCTGTAACTGAGCCGGCCGCTGTGACCGAGCGGCTCTAGGCACTGCAGTCCGGAATCACGCTGCTGCTACGGTCGCAAGTTCGAATCGCACCTCAGGCAATGTGGATGTCCTTAGGTTAGTTAGTTTTATGTAGTTCTGATTCCAGGGGACCGATGACCTCAGATGTTAAGTCCCATAGCGCTTAGAGCCATTTTCCTTTAAACTGAAAATATGTAATACAAAGAAAGCGGAGGGACGGAAATTAGTCTGTCTCGCTTATGCCGAGACCATTAGAAATAGATCAGTAACTAGGATTGAGGGAGGATAGCAACGGAAATGTGTCGTGCACTCTTCTACACACAATAAAAAATTAGTATTATTGTAGGTTATGGAGTTCAAGTATAGGGTCAATAGCGCCTGCGCAGATATAAGTATGCGGCCACAGGCGTAAGATACGCTGTAAAATAATTTGAATGGAAACAATGGCTGATAGACAACGAGGTACCGAGGCGATGACATTTTGGACACTTCTTTTACTGATTTACTAGCAGTTCCTGGACATTTCTTACTGATTTACTAGCTGTACCTGGACATTTATTATTGATTTACTAGCTTTACCTGGACATTTTTTTATTGATTTACGAGCTGTACCTGGCTACACGTTGCCGAAGCTCAGTCTGGTTAAACGGAAAAAAGAGAGAAAGCACACGTTTCTAATATTTTTCCGCCATTTCTGTGTCCATCGTCTCCTGACCCCTTCTCTGTCCATCTTCTTCTCACCCTTTGTCTCAAACTTCTTTCCCCCTCTCTGTGTCCTTGTGTTCCTTTGCGCTTTCTATGTCCGTTTACTCCCTCCCCTCTGTCCGTCTGCTCTTCCCCCCCCCCCCCCCCCCAACCCACCCCCCGCCTCACCACCTTCTCTCTCTCTCTAACATCGAGCATTGTCTACTGCTATTGTAAATTGAGATTCCTTACTAGTATTCTAACCATAATGTTTCCTGTCTTCTGCGAAAACTGTATACTAGGAAGAAAACAAAATAGCACATTGTTATATGTATATATAACGTCTAATTACGCACTGAACGTACTTTACATAAAAAACTTTATAACACACGTACTGTAAGATATCTCACAACTAATATTAAGTCCAAGTACGGGGGAAGTAGTGAAGCAGTAGTAGCTATAGAGGGAAAAAAGTTGATATTCATTAGTTAAAAGTGAAAGTTAAGCATCTTTTTAAGCTTTACTGAAACATGCCAATGAAATTTTGAAACAACTCTTGAACTAATCGATTATCATTTTCAGGAATGACCGTGTGATAACGCTGTCTGACTAGGAAGACTTTGGGACAAACGGTTAATTCCTCCCAAGCGTAGTGTGGGTCAAGTAGATACGTTTCGGAAGAAAACTTTAACATGCAAATCTGAAAGAGTAATGACTGCTTCTTCTAATAAGTCTCATCTTATAGACGAATACTAGTGCAATGCAACATTTTTACTATTTGTACGATCTGAATGTAAGCACATCGGAAAATAAATCTTTAAACTGTAACAATTATCACCGAAATTACGTACAAGACTGACCTGAGCTCTGACTGCATTCAACAACAAACTGCTAACCTACCGTGGAGCCTAAAATATTAAGTAAGATACATCATAGCGTGTGGCGATACGAACAGTGTCTATTATCTGCAGTAAAGATGTCCTTAAATACGACAAAAAATCATTAGAAAGCCAATATAGGTCACGAAAAAGCAAAGCCGCGAGCTTTCATGTTCACACAAATGGAGATTTTAATGTAGTAAAGATTGAATTCCGATACACTGATTAAATAGGCTACCAACCGATCCCTTCTTCTAGTCTAGTTGTGCCACAAACTCCTTTTCTCCGCAATTCTATTCAATACCTCCTCATTAGTTATGTGATCTACCCATCTAATCTTCAGCATTCTTCTGTAGCACCACATTTCGAAAGCTTCTATTCTCTTCTTGTCCAAACTATTTATCGTCCATGTTTCACTTCCATACATGGCTACACTCCAAACAAATACTTTCAGAAACGACTTCCTGACACTTAAATTTATACTCGATGTTAACACATTTCTCTTCTTCAGAAACGCTTTCCTTGCCAATGCCAGTCTACATTTTATATCCTCTCTACTTCGACCATCATCAGTTATTTTGCTCCCCAAATAGCAAAACCCCTTTACCACTTTAAGAGTCTTATTTCCTAATCTAATACCCTCAGCATCACCCGACTTAATTCGCCTACATTCCATTATCGTCGTTTTGCTTTTGTTGATGTTCATCTTATATCATCCTTTCAAGACACTGTCCATTACGTTCAGCTGCTCTTCCAGGTCCTTTGCTGTCTCTCACAGAATTACAATGTCATCGGCGAACCTCAAAGTTTTTATTTCTTCTCCATGGATTTTAATTCCTACTCCGAATTTTTCTTTTGTTTCCTTCACTGCTTGCTCAATATACAGATTGAATAGCATCAGGGAGAGGCTACAACCCTGTCTCACTCACTTCCCAACCACTGCTTCCCCACTGCTACTCACTCATAAGTTGGAAAGTTTCTCCACAAGCAGATTCCGCAACGCAATCCAGAACAGTCACTAACGCACATCGATCACTAGTTATTCCGACGGTTAATTCGCGGAAATATTCGAACAGGAAGTTCAAATGGTTCAAATGGCTTTGAGCACTATCAGACTTAACATCTGAGGTCATCAGTCCCCTAGAACTTAGAACTACTTAAACCTAATTAACCTAAAGACATCATACACTTCCATGCCCAAGGAAGGATTCGAACCTGCGACCGTAGCGGTCGCGCGGTTCCAGATTGAAGCGCCTAGAACCGCTCGGCCACACCGGCCGGCAAAGTCCCCATTGCTGAAGCTGCTCACAAGTAAAACTGTAAATGCGGGATCTCAACATGTGGAACATTATGTGCACTACGTACTCTCTTCTGGACAGAGGTGGGAAAACGTAAAGCACCCGGGAACGTTGTCGAACATTATCGTTTTGGTGGTGTAGGTGTTAACGGTGTGGAAAGCCATAATGCTGCACGGCGTACTGACCTCCAAATCTCTGATCACGGAACACCCACCGATCAGCGTTGATGTGAAGCTATACTCCTTCCCCATGCGCAACTCATCAGGGTTGCATTCGCCCCTGACTTCGTTTTTGCAGATGACAATGCGAGACCGAGCAGGTTGCCTTAGCTCTTCGAAAAGAAAGCCTAGCGCATAAGAGATAAAAAAATGAACAAGAGTTCGAGTCATAAAGATTTGTAATTGGTTAGTCAATTATTTACTCTGGTAATAAAATACACTCAGTTTATAAAAGTCATCGGATACCTCCAAATATCGTGTCGATCTTCCTTTCATCCAGCGTAACGCAGCAACTCGACCTGGCAGAAATAATGAGCCACGCTGCCTCTACAGCCGTTCATAATTGCATTCTGTGGCCGGTATAGGATTTTGAGTTCGAGGTGACCTCTCAGTTACGTCCCATAAATGTTCGGTGGGATCCATGTCAGGCGATCTGGGCGGCCATATCATTCACTCGAATTCTACAAAACGTTCTTCAAACAACTGTGGCACGTTAACATGGCACGTTGTTAGCCATTAAAATTTCATACCTTGGTGGGGGAATTAAGTCCATGAGTTGCTGTAAATGGTCTCCAGGTAGTCGGACATAACCATTTCCAGTCAATGATTGGTTCAGTTGGAAGCCGAGGACCCAGTCCATTCCGTGTAAACACAACCCACACCATTACGAAGCCACCATTACCTTTCGCACTGCATTGTTGACAACTTGGGTCCAGGCTTCGTCGCACCTGCGCCACAGTCGAACCCTACTATCAGCCTTTTCCAACTGAAATCGGGACTTATCTGACCAGGCCATGGTTTTCCAGTCGTCTAGCGGCCAACCAACATAATCAGGAGCCCAGGAGATGCACTGCAGGTTTCGTCGTGCTCTTAGCAGAGGCACTCGCGTCGGTCGTCTGTGGCCACAGTCCATTAACGCCAAATTTAGCCGAGCTGTCCTAACAGATACGTTCGTCGTACGTCCCACATTCATGCCTGTTATTATTTCAAACGGTGTTGCTTGTCTGTCAGCACCGACAGTTCTACGCAAAAGCCGCTGCTCCCGGTCATTAAGTGAAGGCCGTTGGTTCAAATGGCTCTGAGCACTAATGGGACTCAACTTCTGAGGGCATCAGTCCCCTAGAACTTAGAACTACTTAAATCTAACGAACTTAAGGACATCACACACATCCATGCCCGAGGCAGGATTCGAACCTGTGACCATAGCGGTCGCGCGGTTCCAGACTGTAGCGCCTAGAACCGCTCGGCCACCCCGGCCGGCGAAGGCCATTGGCCTCTGCCTTGACCCTTGTGAGAGGTAATGCCAGAAATGTTGTACTATCGGCACACTCTTGACAGTGTGAATCTCGGAATACCGAATTCCCTAACGATTTCCGAAACGGAATGCCCTGTGCGTTTAGCTGCGAATACCGTTCCGCGTTAAAGTTGTTAATTCCCGTTGTGCGGCCGGAAACCTTTTCACATGAATCACCTCAGTACAAATGTCAAATGGCTCAAATGGTTCAAATGGCTCTGAGCACTATGGGACTCAACATCCGTGGTCATCAGTCCCCTAGAACTTAGAACTACTTAAAACTAACTAACCTAAGGACATCACACACATCCATGCCTGAGGCAGGATTCGAACCTGCCACTGTAGCGGTCGCGCGGTTCCAGACTGACGCGCCTAGAACCGCACGGCCACACCAGCCGGCACAAATGTCAGCTCCGCCAGCTCACAGTTCCTTTACAGCCTGTGTACCCGATACTACCGCCAGCTGTACATATGCATATCGATATGCTTAACTTCTGTCTCTTCAGTGCAAATATCTTTGGTTAACTCAGAGATTTTGCCTGTTGTTTCTAAGGTAAAGTTGTTTGTTCCCTGTATTTTTAGTATTTTCTTATTCTTTGTAATTGAAAGTCTGTCCATGTTGAGCCATGTTAAGCCTCATATTTGTCTTCAAGAAGCCAACGTTCGGCAGCATTTAGTGAAAAAAGTTTTGTAAATCATCGTAATTATTTAAGTATGTATCATCTGTCTAATTAAGGAAGTGCCGAACGTTAAAGACAGATATAAACGACTCAAATAGTCTTTTGTATCCGTAGGACAAATAACAGAAACCCGATCTGTTGTTTTATTTCTTATGAGCTTAAAATCAAGTACAATCATGCCAAAGTTTGACGGTTTTATGAATTTTTACATGTTTTTCAGACGTTTTACTCGTAACCAAGGATTATTGTATTTACTTTTTATACACTCCTAAAAATATATTTCGTATGTGAAGAAAGTTACGCATTATATTTATCGCTGTTCGGCACATATCGCAGAACCAACTTGATATGTACATTAAGTGTGAGCCCTGAACGGTTGACAACTTTAGCCAAATATTATTACGGTTGTAAGAGACACGTTTTAGCATCTTCAGAACAGTAACAGCAAGTTGTAATTTTCTCACAGTTTTTTCTCATCGCTGATATTAAAACGTAGAAGGTGACTAACGCAGAAAACGCCGAAGGTCTGGCTCCTAAATATATTTTTGTGTAATTAATTATAGATGTCCGTGCACTACATCAAAATAATCAAAGACAGCACCCGTTCCTCAATACAATCACTTTCCCTAAATAACCGCTGTGACACACTATTTCAAAGCAGGAACATCTTCGCACATGTTCTGATACATTGTTACTGCGGTACAAATAGAAACACAGTCCACCTTCATGGTCGTTTGACTAAAAACAGGCCAGCATCTGACGGGTGAATTAATGGAACGATATTTTAGGAAAGAGGCTAGGGAATGAATCTACTGCTGTCGTAAATCTTTGAAAAAAAAACACAGTTTACAGAAGGAAGCTACGACGGCCAAACTAAAGTATGTTGGCTACCGTAAATAAAGTAATGTTGAAATGCCGAGCCGAGATTCACGGAGCAGGTCTGCAAAATATTTTAACCTAAAACAAACGGGTTGCGACCTAGGTTCTTAAACCAATTTGTTAGCGGGAATATGGAAGGCCGCTAAGGCTTTATAATGTTTGACTCTAGCTCAGTATGGTTCATTATTATAAACTGCGGTCGCTGTTACTAGTTGTTGTTGTTGTGGTCTTCAGTCCTGAGACTGGTTTGATGCAGCTCTCCATGCTACCCTATCCTGTGCAAGTTTCTTCATCTCCCAGTACCTACTGCAACCTACATCCTTCTGAATCTGCTTAGTGTATTCATCTCTTGGTCTCCCTCTACGATTTTTACCCTCCACGCTGCCCTCCAATGCTAAATATGTGATCCCTTGATGCCTCAGAACATGTCCTACCAACCGGTCTCTTCTTATCAAGTTGTGCCACAAACTCCTCTTCTCCCCAATTCTATTCAATGCCTCCTCATTAGTTATATAATCTACCCATCTAATCTTCAGCATTCTTCTGTAGCACCACATTTCGAAAGCTTCTATTCTCTTCCTGTCCAAGCTATTTATCGTTTCACTTCCATACATGGCTACACTCCATACAAATACTTTCAGAAACGACTTCCTGACACTTAAATCTATACTTGATGTTAACAAATTTCTCTTCTTCAGAAACGCTTTCCTTGCCATTGCCAGTCTACATTTTATATTCACTCTACTTCGACCACCATCAGTTACTTTTCTCCGTATATAGCAAAACTCCTTTACTTCTTTAAGTGTCTCATTTCCTAATCTACGAGTAATTCCATCAGCATCACCCGACTTAATTCGACTACATTCCATTATGCTCGTTTTGCTTTCGTTGACGTTCATCTTATATCATCCTTTCAAGACACTGTCCATTCCGTTCAACTGCTCTTCCAAGTCCTTTGCTGTCTCTGACAGAGTTACAATGTCATCAGCGAACCTCAAAATTTTTATTTCTTCTCCATGTATTTTAATACCTACTCCGAATTTTTCATTTGTTTCCTTTACTGCTTGCTCAATGTACAGATTGAATAACATCGGGGATAGGCTATAACCCTGTCTCACTCCCTCCCCAACCACTGCTTCCCTTTCATGAACTTTAACCTATTCATTTCCCTTTTTAAATGTTGTAACCTACCTGCCCGATTAAGGGATCTGACATTCCACGCTCCGATCCGTAGAACGCCAGTTTTCTTTCTCCTGATAACAACGTCCTCTTGAGTTGTCCCCGCCCGGATATCCGAATGGGGGACTATTTTACTTCCGGAATATTTTACTCAAGAGGACGCCATCATCATTTAACCATACAGTAAAGCTGCAAGCCCTCGGGAAAAATTACAGCTGTAGTTTCCCCTTGCTTTCAGCCGTTCGCAGTACCAGCACAGAAAAGGCCGTTTTGGTTATTGTTACAAGGCCAGATCAGTCAATCATCCAGACTGTTGCCCCTGCAACTACTGAAAAGGCTGCTGCCCCTCTTCAGGAACCACACGTTTGTCTGGCCCTCAACAGATACCCCTTCGTTGTGGTTGCACCTACGGTACGACCATCTGTATCACTGAGGCACGCAAGCCTCCCCACCAACGGCAAGGTCCATGGTTCATGGGAGGGGGGGGGGGGGGGGCACTGTTACTAACAAACCTATAATTGCTTGCCTTCTCGAACATGCTTATACACTCGACAAAACTTTACAGGTATTGTACTGTGTACGCGTCGTTTTACGCACAGCAACCATCTTCAGACGTACGACTAGAGTAAAAATTTAATATAGCAGTTCAGAAATAATCATATTAAGCTTAGCCATTACTGACTTTCAAGAACCCGTGACGGATTATTGAATATAAATACAGTAAACTGCAACCAGCCCTTTTTTTTGAACTAATTAATTATTCGATGAAGCGATTACCGAACCTTTTCAGGCTCATCATTAGACAGCGTACAAGAGGTGACTTAGCTATATCGAAGTGCCGTGCTGGGTGCTGAGCAGGTGAAAGAAGATTGAAATGAGAGAGCACCCAGCATTCCGCTTCAAAATAGCTATGTAAACCCCTGTGCACCATCTGAACACGAGCCTGGAAAGATCAAAAATTTCAATTAGAGCGATTCACAAACAACAACTTAAGTACACACGTTATTCTAAAAACGTTATCGTGGAAGTAGAGACCAAGAGGTGCTGGTGAAAAAACACACATTAATAAGGTTATCTTTTATTTTAAAGGCTTTCTCAGTAATAAATTTTGAAGCCTGGGATTTCTTTAAAAAAATTATTTCAAATCAATTTCAAATAGCTTGACAATTTTCATGTGAATGAAAACGGCCCGACCAAGAAGCAATTGCCACATTCCCGCGGACAGGCAAACGAAAACTGTGGTGGGACGACCCCAACAAAACCACTGGTGGAGAAACTCATACACTTCACTAGAACTTGAACACCTTCTCTTATATATACTCAACTTCTCACACTCCACCCCAGCGCCGGGAACATGTTGCACTTCCTTATGCGCGTCAGAGCCAACCGCTGCCAGTGGTTTCAACGGCCGATAAGAAGACATACGGTCCCACGCGCTGATCTCCTGCACCACGGCTTCTAAGCTTTATAAGCCACGTACATGCGGGTAAGGCAGACTTAGCCCCTGACAGCTAAGAGGTCGGCCAAATCAGGGCCCCGCTCGCGCCACCACCTCTCTCGGTCACCGCCCAGTACGTACTACACAGATCGCCACGCGACCGTACACTCGCTCCACCTCCCGCCAGAGAGCGGTAGCGATCCAAACAGCGCGCCAAACCGAAAGCGCCACCGCAAACACTAGACACGAAAGCACTCCGCCTGGCGCGCTTTTCGAAGAGCCGGACACAACTACAGCTCAATGGGAAAAATAAATGTTCCAAAAAAACGACTGGTGGCAGTTGCCTATATTTATGAGCTGACAGTCAGAATAGGATACGATAAAATTTTTGGAGGGCAACGGCCTTGCCGCAGTGGATACACCGGTTCCCGTGCGATCACCGAAGTTAAACGCTGGCGGGCGTGGTCGGTACTTGGATGGGTGACCATCCAGGCCGCCATGCGCTGTGGCCATTTTTCGGGGTGCACTCAGCCTCGTGATTCCAACTGAGGAGCTACTCGACCGAATAGTTGCGGCTTCGGACAAGAATACCATCATAACGACCGGGAGAGCGGTGTGCTAACCCCATGCCCCTCCTACCCGCATCCTATTCTGCGGATGACACGACGGTCGGATGGTCCCGGTAGGCCACTCGTACCCTAACGACGGAGTGCTTTAAAATTATTCGAAATTAGCTCAGGATACTGCGAAAGTGAACGTACCAGTTACTAAAATTCTGAATAAATTAGTAAGATTATATGACTGGCATTAAAAAAAATAAAAATAAAAAAACACTTGGAACAACGATATTCTGTTTACTGAGAATAGTAACTGAATAAACTTTGCTCTATTTTAACAAAAACTTATTTTTAGACTTACATATAGTGAATGAATAATTATAAATTGTTTGGTATTATTATTTGCACCAAGATACTACATCGACGGATATTTTCCACTTAGTTTCTGCAATGTGTAGCTGGAGTCAGCCGAAACACGCCCTGTTCGTCTTTCGTGCGGCACCCAACGTTGACGGAAAGTGTCAAGTGGTATTTAGCGCATCCAAGAGATTGAGCGATCCCAAAATTAGCCTAGTGCGATATTTTCCTTATAGATCTGTATTAATAGAGACAATAAACCACGAAATTCTCCGGCAACGACTCGCGTGCTGCCCTGGCCTGCGCTGGTTACTAAAGCAATGCAGCAGCGCGCTGCTCTGTCGCTGCTGGAGTACTGGCTATACATGGCGTTTTACGGTCCCTCTTCATACATAAAACAATTATCGCACATGACAAATTCGGGGCAGTTCAATCGCTTGAACACGCTAAATTAAGCTTAAAAAATCCTTTTGTTTGTAACTGGAAACTGACAAAATGTGCCAGAGAAAACGTGCCGGAGCACTCCTACGAGAGGCAAACCGTATATATACACTATTGGCCATTAAAATTGCTACACCAAGAAGAAATGCAGGTGATAAACGGGTATTCACTGGACAAATATACTAGAACTGACATGTGATTACATTTTCACGCAATTTGGGTGCATAGACCTTGAGAAATCAGTACCCATAACAATCAACTCTGGCCGTAATAACGGCATTGATACGCCTGGGAATTGAGTCAAACAGAGCATGGATGGCGTGTAGAGGTACAGCTGCCCATGCAGGTTCAACAAGGAACCACAGTTCATCAAGAGTAGTGACTGGCGCACTGTGACGAACCAGTTGCTCGGCAACCATTGGTCACACGTTTTCAGTTGGTGAGATATCTGGAGAATGTGCTGGCCAGGGCAGCAGTCGAACATTTTCTGTATCCAGAAACGCCCGTACAGGACCTACAACATGCGGTCGTGCATTATCCTGTTGAAATCTAGCGTTTCGCAGGGATCCAATGAAGCGTAGAGTCACGGGTCGTAACACATCTGAAATGTAACGTCCGCTGTTCAAAATACCTTCAATGCGAACAAGAGGTGACCGAGACATGTAACCAATGGCACCCCATACCATCACACCGGGTGATACGCCAGTATGGTGATGACGAATACACGCTTCGAATGTGAGTTCACTCAGAGATCGAGACGTGGCTGCACAATCCGTTACAGCCACGCCGATAAGATTCCTGTCATCTAGACTGCTAGTGATACGAGGCCGTTGGGATCCAGCACGGCGTTCCGTATTACCTTCCTGAACCCACCGATTCCATATTCTGCTAACATTCATTGGATCTCGAGCAACGCGAGCCACAGTGTCACGATACAATAAACCGCTATCACGATAGGCTACAATCCGACCTTCATCAATGTCGGAAACGTGGTGGTACGCATTTCTCCTCCTTACACGAGGCATCACAACAACGTTTCACGAGGGAACGCCGGTCAACTGCTGTTTCTGCATGAGAAATCGGCTGGAAACTTTCCTCATGTAAGCACGTTGTAGGTGTAGTAATTTTATTGGCCAGTAATATATATGTATATATATATGTATATACAGTAGACTATTTTTTTCTTCTTTTGCTCCATGTTACCTCCTCCCAAAATATGGAAAACAAATGTCTTGCAGTAGAAGAGAGCTGTTTCACAGTATAGGGTATGCGTTCACAGCGCTTAAGGTGTGCATATCAGGGCCCATTTTTACTAGAAATTTTTGTTTCGATTGATCTTTCGTTTGATGTTCCTGAATAACGACCATTCCTTCGGGGGTACCCTTTGTATATGCCAAGTCCTCTCCGAAGGGTCATGAAGCACATGTTTCCTAGAGCTTCGGCAGGTATTTGAAATTTCTACAATGTGTAACTGGACTGAGTGCAGGCAAATACTGCGTATCACGTCTTTCATGTGACGCCCTGCGTCTACGGAGAGCGCCGGCTTGTATGCTGGTTACAAACAAACTGATCTTTGAAGCGGAATTTCTATGTAACCATTCTATAGAGCTCACAAATTAGTCCATAGCGATATTCGTCTTATCGATACGTATTAACAGGGAGAGTAAAACTGTCGTGATTTGTTGTCTACAAATATGAGATTAACTTATCCGATTATGAGAGATACAAGAACGGAGTCCCACGAAAATACTCTTCAATTTTAGTCGCAGGTAGTAGCAACCAATGCAGGAACTTTGCACGACACACGTAGGTGTTGACGGTGAGAACGATATTGGCAAATTATCCGTAAGCAACACTGCGGGATAATGGCGTTGTCTAGAGGAGCCGAGGAAAGTACCTCATTTGCTGGGATTGCTGTAGAATGCAAATAACGGAGGAGAAGGAACGCAGAGTTAGGCCGTGGCCCTGTTCCAGACGTGGCTGCGGCGAGGTCACGGATACGGTACACAGCCAGCGGTGTCTTGCATTCATGCTGCAAAACTGTTCTGCTCCACTTCCATCGAGGCCTTTTCCTCGACCTGTGTGCAGAAACGTTAGGAAGAGGGTATCCAAATGGAAAACAGAGGTCGTCCCGTGAAAGCTACGGTGCAACCCGATGGGGACTACTTTTAAAAAGTATTTCCTCTTCAAATCGTACACATTCCGTCAATTATTAAGCTATTAATACTGGTTTCGGATCGTCTTAAGTTTTTCCTGCTCTTGTACGTTTTTCTTCCCGTTAGGAAATTATTTGTTTTGTTTTTCTTTATTGACTGTAAAGACTGCTCTTGTTTGATATCTGTACGCGGTTCATCACAAGTTCTCATGAACTCTTCGATATAGGATCTAATATTTTTACGAAATGTTACAATGAAAAATTTAGTTCCTCCGAACTGTTACGATGCCTCTCAACAGTAAAGGGAGGGAAGTTTATTTATGCTAGGTTCTTGTAACGCCTTTCCCACACTTTTTTGCAGATGTACGTTTTCGTAACTATGAATAGGGACTGATGACTGATAATTGTAGACACATCCCTGTGATATTAACTGATTTGCTTGAAATAGTTTGTAATATCATTGTCAGCCGTTAAAAACACAAAGATTCTGAAACCTTCCCGTCTCCTCTATATCTCTTTTGTTACGCAACCTTCCCTTTGCAATAACCTATGAAACCTTTCCTTAGGATTTCTTTGTCTTGCTTAATAATAACAAATGAAATCTTCCCTTTGAAATTTATTCTCCTTCTCAATCTTCGCATACAAATTTAATTGCTGCTTATTAAAAGTGATTTTCTGATTATTTCGACGAAACATACGAGTAGAATGTGTCGTCGTCGTGGCCCTCAGTCGTTACCTGCATCAACCCAAAACTGTTCCTTACCTTTTTACTGTTACTGGATCGCCATCTGACTGCTATATCGAACTGCGACATGAATATACTTACTCTGATTTACCATACTCTATTAACTGCTGGTGGGCTGTCATAATAAGTGGCTGTATTTATTACCAAAGCACACGTTATTCTTTAATAGCAAAGTTGACGTTATTCTCTAAGTAATTTGACTGAAGTTACGTGCTGCATAGTTACACTTTTTCTTGACAACAATAAATTTTTTGCAAAGTTTTACATTGATGGTTTTTGGGATGTATTATAATCAGTAATGCAACATTGCTGGCAAAAATTAATTCTATTCTGAAAACGCTTCAAATATTTACTGTTGGTAATGAATTGATTTTAGAAACGTTCGAATGGGACTTACTTTTTACAATAATCTTACAACTAGCATTGCGCAAACATACCTTCAGTAGTCTTGAGTTTCGCAAAGAAAATAATTCAATAATATTAGTTCCTCTTATGATAATAGTTAGTTGATGTCTCTGTACATCCGTTTATAATCTCTTGTAAATCATAGCTGGTAGCTGGCAGGCACACTGCTCCTCACAACCTCTCGCTTCAGACCTGCTACCAACTCGCTTCACATCTCGCTTACTACGACTTCCTACGAACGCTAAAGTGCGGTCTCTCCTGCCAACAATGCTTTCTGGTGCAGACAATCCCTGCTACCATTACAAAATGTATCAATGCGCGGTCTTTCCCGCTCTTTTCTTAAAACGTATCCATACGCGGTCTCTCTCCCGCCCTTTTTTAAAATTATATCAATTTGCGGTCTCTCTTGTCAACAATACGTTGGTGCAGACATTCCCTGCTACCACAATTATTTCCAACATGACAAATATTAGTTATTCCTACTTAATCCTATTATTAAAATATAAACATTTTTCATAAATTCTGGTTTGACAATAGACAATAGAAATATACACGTCTTACAATTCTTAAATGTTTGTGACTTGTCAAACTATCCATAGCAGGACAAATTTTGAAATCTGTGGGAATAATGGGAACATACACCTACAAATGATAATTTATTACGGTGACGACTTGGATCTGGATGCATATGGGCCAGCTTCAGATACTTTCACCTCGGTTGCAGTGTAATATGTCAACGTCATTACTACACTGCGCAACAAAATAAAAAGTTCACTCCTTCGAAATGTAATTGTCTCCCATTGCGACACGTAAGTTTTAAATTTCGCTCAAAGATGCCTACAACTTACCTCGGCGATGGAACAAGGGCATGGCGCCCTACGATGTTATCCTCGGGTTCGGCGACTCTTCAAACAGCAAGATGTCGACACATTTCAGAAAAAGGCCACAAGTCAGAAAATCATGTGGGCTGTAAGATGGGTTAAGGATGGCTCACTATCATCATATTTCACCATAGCTCTGCCCAAGGGCACAGTGGATGTGTCACACGCTGGCCCCTCTTGCTCACATCTTACCGCTTCTTTTGACGCGTCTGCGGTGGAGGTCAGAACCGCGGTTCTATTGAGGGTGACCAAGGAAAATATTTCAGACACACTGCCGCTCAGGACTGACACTAAAAGGCATCAGGGGGGTTGCGTAAAAAGTGTCAACGACACCACCTCTTTTCCTGGGGCGTTGATTCCCACACATTTCACGGCTGAAAATGACAGATCGCAGTGCGATGTGCAACAGGAAGTTGTTCTTGACGCTGCCGACACCCTGCATGTTTCAGCCCTTCTCAAATGGAACTGAGAGGCTGCATCCCTACTGAAGCTGATGGCAGCGCTTTGGAATGTAGCGCGACTGGTATTTTTGCTTTCGTGTACAGGTTGGAATCAGGAGGGACCATTCAGAATCATTCGACGAAATTTGGACGTCATCCGAAGCATCGAATGGTACTTATGCTTTTTCAACCGTCCTGTTTCCCGCCCTCGTGTGATTTGATTACGCCGGAGTGCTACGTAAATAACGCAGCAAAGGGTTCCTCTAACACCACCCGTCCCAGTTCGGCAACGTCCTCGTTGCCACCCACGCACGTTTGTTGAGCACATTACAAATGTACGTGTCACCTGCTCTAGCAGCTGAAGGTAGGCAAACCATACCTAATAAGCGTCGAAGAAAGCTGACTCTAATGCGCGGTTCTGACCTCCATCTCAGAGACGTCAAAAGAATGGGTGAAATAAAATTATTAAGGCTTTCGTGGCCACTTGTTGCCAAACTGCCTATTGGCTTCTGTCTCGGGTTCTTCGGCCGACGTTCATCTGATGATTTTACTGACGTTTCGCCAGCACGAGTGGCTGACATTGTCAAAGCTTCACCCTCTATTGCCGGTGGTGAACTGGAGCCGAGCTCGCGGCCGCAGACTATATGTATCTGGCGCGCCAACGTCCGAGGGCTTCTCCAAGGTAATTTTCCGGTTTGGTTCTCCTCTTGCTGCCTGCGACGGTCGTTCGCTGCAGTACGGGATGCCAGGATCCGTTTACCTTAAGGCTTTCCTCTATCTTGTTGAAACTGTTCTCGTGTTTTTGTATTTCTACAGCTTCTCTGAACAAGCGGGTGTGATAGTGCTGGTCACAAGGCATGGTGAAAACCTGGGACACAGTGTGTATCGGAAACCGACACACACGGACCCATACCTGCACTAACTATCAAACCACCACCCGACCCAGAAACGAGGTATGATTAACACGCTCGTAACGCGAGCCTCAGCATCTCTGACGTGAAATGCAACACCTGGAAAGTGTTCTCAGGAGCAATGGGTACTCCACAAACTGTATTAGAAATGTAAGAGAGCCAAACACTCGGCGAACTAAGGAATCAGGAAAAGAAATGTCGGGTACGGCCTTCCTGCTATACATTCCCAGAGTGACGGACAGAATCGGCCGTATATTCTGCAAACACGGCCTAAAGACGATTTTCAAACGGACAAGGAAGATCAAAGTGTGTCTTACATCGGCAAAGGAGAAACGGGACCCACTTGCAATGTCGGGAATATACCGTATACCATGCACATCGGAAAAGCTTATGTCGGAATTACTATACGATCAATCAACACCAGGATCAAAGAACATAAGCGACATTACAGGTTGGGGCAGGTGGAGAAATCGACCGTGGCAGCGCACGCACTGAGTGAGACCGACCACTTAATAAA
This sequence comes from Schistocerca serialis cubense, assembly GCF_023864345.2. Taxonomy (NCBI): domain Eukaryota; kingdom Metazoa; phylum Arthropoda; class Insecta; order Orthoptera; family Acrididae; genus Schistocerca; species Schistocerca serialis. The sequence goes on from NC_064642.1 coordinate 737,012,221, forward strand.
ATTCGCCAACACGAAAGTTCTGGCTGGAGAGAAGCACTATCACACGCGCTTGTTCAGAGAAGCTGTAGAAATACAAAAACACGCGAACAGTTTCAACAAGAAAGAGGAAAGCCTTAAGGTAAACGGATCCGGCTTCTCGTACTCCAGCGAGCGACCATCGCAGGTAGAAAGAGGAGAACCGCACCGGACATGACCGCGGAGAATCCCTCGGACGTTGGCGCGCCAGGTACATATTATCTGCGGCCGCGAGCTCTGCTCCAGTTCACCACCGGCAATGGAGGGTGAAGCTTTGACAATGCCAGCCACTCGTGCTGGCGAAACGTCAGTAAAATCATTAGATTAACGTCGGCCGAAGAACCCGGGACAGAGCCCAATAGGCAGTTTGTCAACGGGTGAAACATCGGTAAGAGTGGCTGTGACGCCCTTCTCATCGCGTGACACATCAGCGGTGTCGTTGGGCAGAGTTGTGGCGAAATTTGGTGGCAATGTGATATTATTAACCCCACATTACAGCTCACATCAACTTCCGAGCCATGATCTTTCTTTAACATTTGTCGGTACCTCTCACGCTTTTGCACCATTACAGAGGAAGGTTGTAGACACTTTTGAGCTGAGTTTCAAATTTATCTCCGCAATGGGTGATAATTAAGGGGTTTCGAAAAGTGATCCTTTATTTCTGTTGTTTAATCCAGGAACACTGGGAGGCTAGCCTGACCCGGATCGAATGCAACTCGCGGATTGACGGGAGTCTATGTTCCGACCAGCTGGGATATGTTTTTTAGGCACTTTCCCACACACCACTAGGTTAACGGCTGTCTGGTACCCAAGTGCCGTCTCGGATACACGCTACGCATACACTTAGAAAATGCTCCCACACACGAACATGCGAATTACTCTAGAGGACCACAAATGGATTGCACAAATTCCGCGCTGGTAGCTTTTCCGGTGCTGTGTGCTGTAACACATCACAGCGAAAGGATATAAACTGCTCTGAACGGGCACCCAGCTTACAAAACACTCGTTCGACCTATACTTGAGTATTGATCATCAGTGTGGGATCCGTACCAGGTCGGGTTGACAGAGGAGAGAGGGAAGATACAAAGAAGAGCGACGCGCTTCGTCACAGTGTTATTTGCTAAGCGTGATAGCGTTACGGAGATGTTTAGCAAACTCAAGTGACAGAGTCTGCAAGAGAGGCGCTCTGCATCGCAGTGTAGCTTGCTGTCCAGGTTTCGAGAGGGTGCGTTTCTGGATGAGGTATCGAATACATTGCTTCCCCCTGCTTATACCTCCCGAGGAGATCACGAATGTAAAATTAGAGAGATTAGAGCGCGCACGGAGGCTGTCAGACAGTCGTTCTTCCCGCGAACCATACGCGACTGGAACAGGAAAGGGAGGTAATGACAGCGGCACGTAATGTGCCCTCCGCCACACACCGTTGGGTGGCTTGCAGGCTATAAATGTAGATGTAGATGTAGAACACTTTTAATATTCCACAAGAACGCCTTCCAACTTGGGTTTCCAAACCGCAGTTTTTATTTATACTTTTCTGATGGGGTTGATGTGACGCACCCAACTTTCTCTTTGCTTCTACCGCTTTGTCTTAAGAATAGCAGTTACACAGTACTTCATCGGCTTTTTTTCTTTTTGGGGGTAAATTCCAGTCTCTGTCTCCCATAGTTCCGTTTTCCTTTATTAAAGTGATTCCCTGACCTCTTAAAACGTAGTCTGACATCATATCCCTTGTTTTAATGGGAATTCCCTACATATTCATTTCCTCGTAGATTCCACGGATAAGGTTCTAGCTTTTATCAGTACTCTTCATTTTCAAGAACTTCTGTGATACGACATCCCAATTGCTTCGATTCTCTTCCTCTCTGGTTTTTCCAGTCCATGATACACTTTTATTCAATTCTACATTGCAGGCCTACATTTTCAAATTTCCTCCTCAAATTAAGTGCTATATTTGAAAGTGATAGACTTCTTCTCGTGAGTAATGCCCTCTTTATCTGTTCTAGTCTCTTTCTTATATATTTCTTGTTTCATTTCTTCACTGCATCTACTACAGGGTGCTCAGTTATGATGTTAAATATATCGCGAATCTCATATCTGTTAGCCAGCAGTACTCTGATCTTTCTTTGGTCTACTCTCGTCTCACAGTGCGTGCAGATGTTAATTCTACATATCCAGTAATTCGTTCTCAGACTAACGAAGGATACCCAATCTCAGAATAGCATCTTATCTTTTATATTCTTTCAGCGTGGATTTTAATCCTATTCCTGAATCGTTCTTTTATTTCCATCGCAGTTTCTCGAAGGTACACGTCGAAGTCTGTTGGAGATAGACACACCTAGGCCTAACGCCCTTTTTAACCTGACTGCTCTCTTGATGTCACGTTATTATAATTCCCACATGGTTGTTCTGTATATTGAATGTTTCCCATTTCGCCCTAACACTGGAATCTATTTCGCTGTGCGTTTCAAACGTCTTGCACAGTTTTTCGTGGTCAAAATATTTTACTATGGATACAAAACATATCACACGCCTTCATTTTCCTCATGTGTTACAACGTCACAACGGCCTCTCTGGGCCGGCCGAAGTGGCCGAGCTGTTCTAGGCGCTGCAGTCTGGAACTGCGAGACCGCTACGGTCGCAGGTTCGAATCCTGCCTCGGGCATGGATGTGTGTGCTGTCCTTAGGTTAGTTAGGTTTAACTAGTTGTAAGTTCTAGGGGACTAATGACCTGAGAAGTTGAGTCTCATAGTGCTCAGAGCCATTTTTTGCCTCTCTGGTGACTTTCGCTTTGCTGTTGAGGCAGTACTGGCAGGCAGAATTAAGGGGACGGGTTCTCTTGACTGAGTTTCAGTTACCTGGACAATAATTATACGTTTATCTCCTCGAGTGTGGAACCACAATTAATTCGCAGCGCCATCCATACGCTTCCTGTTGCAACGTCTCAATATTAACGTGACCACCGCCGATGTTGGACGTCAACGTGCAATAACCAATCACAGACGTCAGGTTGCAGCTCTAGCTGTGCGGGATGTTTAAAAGCGTTTCGGGGACACGTGGAAACTGGTGCAGTCGTTGTCGTGATGTGGAAACGGAGCGATTTACGTGACGTACAAAAGGGCATGATCATTGCCTTTCGCGCCAAGGGTAACAATATTTGCGAAACGGCTGGGCTTGTAAATTGTTCGCGTGCCGCCGTGGTTGATGTGTACCGTGCATGGCAGAATGGCAATATCCAAAACCAGCGCGGAGGCACTAGGGGCCATGGGTAAAAGTGATGAACAATGGCTGCGCAGATGTCTACGGGCGAATGGATGTGCAACTGTTGAGTAACTGCCCCAGCGACTACCAACAGCGTCTCCTCAATGACTGTTCAGCGAACGTTGCCCGTATGGACCTTGGCAGCTCGCGCCCAGTTAATGCGCTCGTGATGACTGCTGTCCATCGGCGACTAAGGCTGGAATTGGCACGTCAGTCTCGAAACTGGTCGTCCACTGACTGGCGACAGTTGGCCTCTTCGCATGAATCAAGTTTTATGCTCCACGGGCCGTTGGTGTCTATGTCGTGACACGTTTGAAAGCAAACACTCTGAAAAAATGGGCGGAAAGGTTCAGGCCGACGGCATTCCCTGTGTGATATCGTCATGATAGAAGGCACACTGGATCAACACAAGTCGGCCCGGTGACATCCTTGTTTGGGAACATGGAGTTCACGAACACTAGCCTCGAGAGACCCTGTCTACCCCTGAAGCTCCGTGGCATCTACCAACAGGACAAGCAATGTGTTAGGCATCTCGCAGTGTGCGCGGTTACAAGAACACAACGAAGAGTGTACCATAGTCACCTGGCCAGCAAACTCTCCCGATTTAAACCAGATCGATAACCTACAGGACCACCTCGATCCGGCTGTTCGCGGCATGGATCCGCAACCGAGAAACCTAGCGCTGCTCGCCACGGCAGTGATATCGACATGGCTCCAAATCTCCCGTATCCTCACTGACTTTCTTCGTGCACGTCGCACAGTGGTCTGCCCTGCAAAAGTAAGATATAAGACTTTTGACAGGCGGTGACATTAAGGCGACTGGATAGCGTATAAACAGCGATTAACGGACAGAAACTAACCCTGTTTTATTCCAAAGACTTGTCGAAAACTAGTCACGCAGTATCGGTATTGGAATGTACGAAACTGGCCATTAAAATTGCTACACCAAGAAGAAATGCAGATGATAAACGGGTATTGGGACAAATATATTATACTAGAACTAACAAGTGATTACATTTTCACGCAATTTTGGTGCATAGATCCTGAGAAATCAGCACCCAGAATAACCAGCTTTCACCGTAATAACGGCCTTGATACGCCTGGGCATTGAGTCAAACAGAGCCTGGATGGCGTGTGCAGGTACAGCTCCCCATGCAGCTTCAACACGATAAGACAGTTCATCAAGAGTAGTGACTGGCGTATTGTGACGAGTCAGTTTCTCGGCCACCATTGACCAGTCGTTCTCAACTGGTGAGGGATCTGGAGAATGTGCTGGCCACGGCACCAGTCGAACATTTTCTACATCCAGAAAGGCCCGTACAGGACCTGCAATATGCGGTCGTGCATTACCCTGCTGAAATGTAGGGTTCGCAGGGATCGGATGAAGAGTAGAACCAAGGGTCGTAACACATCTGAAATGTAACGTCCACTGTTCATAGTGACGTCACTGCGAACAAGAGGTGACCGAGACGTGTAACCAATTGCATCCCATACCATCACGCCGGGTGATACGCCAGTATGGCGATGACGAATACACGCTTCCAATGTGCGTTCAAGGCGATGTCGCCAAACACGGATGCGACCATCATGATGCTGTAAACAGAACCTGGATTCATCCGAAAAAATGACGTTTTGCCATTCGTGCACGCAGGTTCGTCGTTGAGTACACCACCCCAGGCGCTCATGTTTGTGATGCAGATTCAAGGGTAACCGCAGCCATGGTCTTCGAGTTGCTGCTGCAAACGTGCTGCTGCAAACGTCGTCGAATTGTTCATGCATATGGTTGTTATCTTGCAAACGTCCCTATCTGTTGACTCAGGGATCGAGACGTGGCTGCACGATCCGTTACAGCCACGTGGATAAGATGTCTGTCATCTCGAGTGCTAGTGAGACAAGGCCTCTGGGATCCAGCAGGGCGTTGCGTGTTACCCTCCTGAACCCACCGGTTCCATATCCTGCTAACAGTCATTGGATCTCGACCAACGCGAGCAGCAATGACGCGATACGATAAACCGCAATCGCGGTAGGCTACAATCCGATCTTTATCAAAGTCGGAAACGTGATGGTACGCATTTCTCCTCCTTAGACGAGGCATCACAACAACGTTTCACCAGGCAGCGCCGGTCAACTGCTGTTTGTATATGAGAAATCGGTTGGAAACTTTCCTCATGTCAGCACGTTGTAGGTGTCGCCACCGGCGCCAACCGTGTGTGAATGCTCTGAAAAGCTGATCATTTGCATATCACAGCATCATCTTCCTGTCGGTTAAATTTCGCGTCTGTGTGTTGTAGCAATCTTAATAGTCAGTAGTTTATTTCAGCGGTGGTCCAACACGCTCTTAAGAAGGCGGTAATGATATGTTGCTAGTCAGTGTATCGACGTCGTATTAGCAGGATATGCGTACAACTTGCAGACGCCCGTTAAGTATTACCGTTATTAGCAGCCAGTGAACAAACGGGTGAACCACTTACAAGTCCGGGAATAACGTAGCTGCGCCTTAGTGAGTGTTGCTCTTTCCTTACACGCGCCTTATAGGCTTCCGCACTAGGTGTCGGCCAGAGCGGGCCAAAGTGCAACATCACCGATGCCGTTACCGCCCCTCGGACGACACGGCCCGGCATGAATTCCAGCGTAAGCGCGGGCGGAGCCGGTGGACCTGGCCTTCATTAAGGAAGCCGTTGGCCCGCCGCCGGCTCGCCTCGCCCGGCGCTGCTGGGTCCCAGCCCGGGGGGCGCCGGCAGCCGCGGGCTTTACGACGCCGTTCCAGAGGCGGCGGCTCTTTGCAAGTTGCCCTCCGCGCCGCTGAGATACCGGCGGGACGGCGGGGACAGGCGCCGTTTCCGCGCCGCCAGGGCGCGCCAGATAGCGGGCCTTTATCGCCGCCGGGCGCTAACTCTCCGGGGCAGACACGCTGGCGGGAGACGCGCCGGGCCGCGGTGACAGCACCTCCGCCAGAGGTCCAGACTACGCGCGTGCCTCAGAATTAGGCTCCGACACCGTCTCTCTCCATCTGTGCCGGCCGAAGTGGCCGTGCGGTTAAAGGCGCTGCAGTCTGGAACCGCAAGACCGCTACGGTCGCAGGTTCGAATCCTGCCTCGGGCATGGATGTTTGTAATGTCCTTAGGTTAGTTAGGTTTAACTAGTTCTAAGTTCTAGGGGACTAATGACCTCAGCAGTTGAGTCCCATAGTGCTCAGAGCCATTTGAAGCCATTTTTTTTCTCCATCTGTGCAGGTTGCAGCTCCACGTGTCGGGAGGGGGAAGAGGCAGAAGGACGGCTCTGTGGCTGTAGCGTGCGTATCTGCATCGTGCGTGGACCCGTCGTCTACCGTCTTTCACGAGTAATACCGGCCCTCAAAATTTAGCCTAGCCTCTGCTTGATTTCTGAATAATAATAATCAGCAGTGACGGCCTCGTTGTGCCTAAGATCTGGTCTGAGAGGGCGGGTAGAGATTTAGTGTACTCTCTTAGAGTGAGAAACTACCCATAACAGTCGGAAGAATCAGCAGTGATCAAGAGAATGAGGGTGCAGAAGACGATGGAAACCAATGCAGTTTATTTGACTGATCAGTCTCCTGGGTGGTTTGATGCTGCCCTCCACGAATTTCTCTCATGTGTCGACCTCTTCATCTCAGTTTTCTACATCTGCATCTACGTGATTACTCTGCTATTCACAATAAATTGCCTGGCAGAGGGTTCAATGAACCACCTTCATTCTGTCTCTCCACCGTTCCACTCTCGAACGGCACGTGGGAAAAACGAGCAGTTAAAGTTTTCTGTGCGAGCCCTGATTTCTCTTATTTTATCATGACGATCATTTCTCCCTATGTAGGTGCGTGCCAACAGAATGTTTTCGCAATCGGAGGAGAAAACTGGTGATTGAAATTTCATGAGAAGATCCAGTCGCAACGAAAAACGCCTTTGTTTTAATGATTGACACTCCAATTTACGTATCATGTCTTTGACACTATCTCCCCTATTTCGCGATAATACAAAACGAGCTGCCCTTCTTTGTACTTTTTCGCTGTCATCCGTCAGTCCCACCTGATGCGGATCCCGCACCGCACAGCAATACTCCAGAATAGGGCGGACAAGCGTAGTGTAAGCAGTCTCTAAGTGTTCTCCCAATGAATCGCAGTGTTTGGTTTGCTCTACCCACAATATTATCTATGTCATCGTTCCAATTTAGGTTACTTGTAACTGTAATCCCTAAGTATTTACTTTTGAATGCATTACGGGAACAGCAGTGATCAATGTCTTGTAAATAATTACTATTAAAAACAGTCTTGAACACGATTTATTTAACAAGGTGACCGGTTTCGACCACTACTGTGATCATCTTCAGACTATTGAGTAGGAACCCCTTTCTGTTTGTGATTCTCCAACAGAAAGGGGTTCCTACTCTATGGTCTGAAGATGACCACAGTAGTGGTCGAAACCGGTCACCTTGTTAAATAAATCGTGATCAAGACTGTTTTTAATAGTAATTATTCCTAAGTATTTAGTTGAATTTACAGCCCTCAGATTTGTGTGACTTATCGCGTAATCGAAATTTAGCTGATTTCTTTTAGTACTCATGTGAATAACTTCATACTTTTCTTTATTCAGGGTCAATTGCCAATTTTCGCACCATACAGATATCTTATCCAAATCATTTCGCAAGTCGTTTTGATCATCTGATGATTTTACAAGACGGTAAATGACAGCATCATCTGCAAACAATCTAAGACGGCTACTCAGATTGTCTCCTATGTCGTTAATATAGATGAGGAACAATAGAGGGCCTATAACGATTCCTTGCGGAAAGCCGGATATTACTTCTATTCGATGACTTTCCGTCTACTACTACGAAATGTGACCTTTCTGACAGGAAATCACGAATCCAGTCGCACAACTGAGGCGATACTCCGTAGGCACGCAGTTTGGTTAGAAGACGCTTGTGAGGAACGGTGTCGAAAGCCTTCTGGAAATCTAAAAACATGGAATCAATTTGATTCCCTGTCGATAGCACTTATTACTTCATTTTAAGTGAATGAAACGTCTACAGCCATCCTTATGATTTTATTTATTGTGGGCTACCATTTCTGGTGCTTCAGTGCAGTTGATGGTTGGTGTGCTGACATCACGGATACAGTCTGCGTGAACCAGTTATGTTGGCCACTAACGCAGAGTATATATGGTTGGTGATAATCCCTTCAGCATCAACCAAGGACTTGTAGCTAAACAATAAATAAGATCGTAAGGACGGCTGTAGACGTTTCATTCTCTTACAGTAGTAAGCGGCCGTGGGCCCCAAGACCTCCACCCAAAGGGATGGACATACAAAAAACTCTTCATCTCAAAGCAGCACTTGCTACCTATGTTCTCAACTGTTTGCTGGATGTATTCCAATCTTCCTCTACAGTTTTTGCTCTCTACTGCACCCTCTAGTACCATGGAAGTCATTCCCTGATGTCTTAACAGATGTCCTATCAGCCTGCCCCTTCTCCTTGCCAGTGTTTTCCACATGTTCCTTTCCTCTCCGATTCTGCGGAGAACCTCTTCATTCCTTACCTTTTCAATCCACCTCATTTTCTACATTCGTCTGTAGCACCACATCTCAAATGCTTCGATTCTCATCTGTTCCCATCTTCCCACAGTCAATGCTTCACTGTCATACGAGGGCTGTCATGAAAGTAAGTTACGATTGATCGCGAAATGAAAATCACAGTGAAAATCAGAAATGTTTCATTTGTAACAGTTAGCTACACCTTTCAGCTACTTCTCTACGTTGTCGCCGTTCTGACTCAGACATTCGTCGTAGCGTTGTACCAACTTTCCAATACCCTCATCATTGAAGGCAGCCGCCAGTGCTTTCCGCCAATTCTCAACGCTGGCCTAAAGCTCGTTGTCTGTGCCAAAATGTTGTCTTCATAGACAGCGGTTCGTTTGAGCAGAGATGAAACTCAGTGGGAGGCAATTACGGACTGTATTGTGGTTAACCAAACATTTCCAATTGAAACGATGCAGGAACATCTTCATTGCCCCTGCAGAATGAGGCTGAGAATTGTCTTGAAGAATAAACCGCACGACAGTTATGTAATGTTGGTTGCATAGCTTCAGGGGAAAATTATCACCAGGCCCTCGTACTTGGCGGGAGACACTATTTTGTATAACATCTTTACGCGCTCACTAAGAGCTCAGGAATGAAAAGAGCGACATAATTCTACCTAGAGTCAAGCTTTATCGGATTTTCATAGTCGTTTCCATTTCGCGACCGATCGTAATTTACTTTCTGGACAGCTCTCATATAATGTTGTGCTCCAGACGTACATTCTCAGACATTTCTTTCTCAAATTATGGATTACATTTGACACTTCTACACTTCTCTTGGCCAGGCATGCCCTTCTTCTCCAGTGCTAGACTGCTTTTAATGTCATCCTTGCTCCGTACGTCAATCGTTATTTTGCTGCCTAGGTGAGAACCAATTCTGATGTTAAGTTTCCCGCTGTTCTCATTTCTGCTACTTCTCATTACTTTCGTCTTTCTTCGATTTACTCTCAGTCCATATTCTCTACTCAGTTGACTGTACATTCCATTCAGCAGATCATTTAATTCTTCTTCGCTGCTGCTACATCCCCATCTTACACCCTTTTTAATCCGAGCACTTCGTTTTTGGTCGCGCATTGCTTCTAGGCTCTTGTACAAATTATACATTACCCGTCGCTCCCTGTACCTTACCCCTATTTTCCTCAGAATCTGGAACGTCTTGGACCATTTTACGTCGTCGAACGCTGCATTAAAGGCCCACAATGTGCATCTTTCTTATCCGACGGCGATTCAGATTCCCCACTTAGGACGAACACGGCATAGATACCCGGGCCGCCGTAGCATGGGCCCGCACGGGCTCAGTAACTGCGGGAAGCAAGTCAGGTGACGCCGCCGCTGTCCGACGTCTTTTTGTACCGTCAAATATCGTGGGCGGGTTCCTATTGGCCAGTCTCTCGCTAGTCTCTGACGACTTCAGTTACGAGCCATTAGAAAGTACAGTCTTTGTCTTGCTTGATGAGCGTTTGTGATTTGGATTGCTCCCTGGACATAAACGGCGCATCATTCGACCCACCGCTACCATTCCAGCGCTGTGGAAAGTATTCGAGATTACACCATTATGGCTGAGCTCCGTCCTGGTGCAGAATGAAGTCGGGTACCTCTGCTGTCAATAGATGCAACAACAAAAGAGAAAGCACATCGAGATAGGTTATGCTTGTAATGGTAGATTCTGCGAGAAAGAAAGGATCAAAGACTCAATGGCTGGTTGTGGAGCAGAAAACATCAAGTTTCGGAGAATCACGATCATGTTTGAGCCATGCATATTGGGCGCACCCCATACTCTCAAATCACGCTTGTTCGATGTGCCACTTATGTGAAATGTGGCTTCATCAGAGAACACACGTCAGTCTGCGAAACCATCCACCTCCATCCATACTTGAAAATCATTGCACAGTTTGTCTGTCTTTTGGTTTACTGTCTGATTTTAACACCTGAAACATTTGAGTTTGTAAGGCTTGAACCGCAAACGATTGTGCTACACACTTTTGATTGCGACACATTTACCTTTGTGCTGGCAAGACCTGTGGATTTTCCGGGGCTTCTTTCATATACCGTACGAATGGTTTCCACCACTCCATTCCTGACAAGTGGCCACCATTTGGTTTTCTTGTTGCATATGCATCCTGTCTCTTTGAATTGTTTTACCCATTTATAAGTACTGTGACGAAACGATGCCACATTTCTGAACTTGGTCCGAAAACGTCTTTTAACAATGATTACACTGGGCAACAAAAAAATAATTTTTGAATGTTTCGAGCACTTCATGAGGCAATTCCTACTAATTTTGCGTAGAGAAAAACAAGTATGACAATGAAAAATATTTATTAGCTCTAGTTTCTATGATATACACAAGGTGGAAGTATTACATATTAACGGATTGAGAGAAAAGGATTCATTTTAATTACATACATGCTAACAACAATGAAAGTGCATTTAATTTTTTTTAACTGGTAATTACATGCTAAGAGTTCTGCTGGAAAAATACTTCGCAGATGGTCGTGTCTGAAGAGAATCATGTGGTGGCCTATTGACTTCGTCGTCTTTTAGCTTGCCTCTTGTAATGGAGTTCCGCAGAATCCCTTCACAAAGACCATCAGTAATCCGCAAGCATTACTTCATTCCAACGGCCCTGATATCTTTGTTCCATAACAGAAATGTCCTGATGGAATCTCTCACCATGTTCATCACTAACAGCTCCACAACTAGGAGGGAAAACGTCTAGGTAGAAGTGGAGAAAGTGAATCTTAAGGGACATGTTGCATCCAAGGTTACAGTATTTTTGCAGGAGCACTGTCACCAAATGCTTGTAGTTATCATCTCTTTTGTTGCCTAAAAATCCATGAACAATACCCTTGAAGGCTTCCCAAGCTTCTTTTTCTTTCCCCTCCAAAACTCAGTCAAATGCAGGGTCCTTTACAAGTTCTCTTATTTGTGGTTCGACAAAAATGCCTTCCTTAACTTTTTCATAACTTAATTTCGAAAATTTCTCTCTTATGTACTTAAAGGCCTGTCCTTCTCGGTTCATAGCTTTGACAAAGTTTTTCATCAAACCCAGCTTGATATGCAGGGGTGGAAAAAGAACGCCTTTTGGGTCCACAAGAGGCTTGGCAACGACATTTTTCTCGCTAGGGTCAAGATATCTTGCAGGCTAGTCTTCTTTAATATAATGCAATTTCCTATCTCTACTGTCCCACATACATAAGAAGCAGCAATGCTTTGTGTAACCCGGTTGCATTCCTAAGAGTACGGCAATGACTTTTAGATCACCACAGATTTTCCATTTGTTTTCATGATATTTAATTGAGTCTAAGAGTCCTGTCATATTTGCATGTGTCTCCTTCATGTGAACAGAATGACCAACAGGAATAGATGAAAGAAGGTTCCCGTTGTGAAGTAACACAGCTTTCAATCTAAGCTTGGAGGAGTGTATGAATAGCCTCCATTCAGTTGGATCACGGTTCAAATTCAAAGATTTCATCAAGCCATTAATGTCGCAGCAAACAACAAGGTTATTTTTCTTCTCGAAAAAGGGAAGCAGTTCCATGTGACGTTTTCTGTACTGTGAGATTCTCACACCACTTTGGAGAAGATTCCATTGCTGTAGTCGAGACCCAAGAATTTCTGCATCCTCCTTTGCCAGGCCAAGGTCTCTAATGAGACCACTAAATTCCGCTTGACTCTGTGCGGTTTATCATCTTTCCCCTCAAAACCAGGCTCATGGGATGTGAAAGGCTTGTTTGGTTCTTCTTGTTCCACACTGTCTTCATTTCCTACTTCACACAATTTTCGGGTGGAGTAGGAACTGGTAAACTATCCGAATGTGGAATGGGTCGGATAGCAGATGGAAGATTCGGGTACTGAACTGTTCTTCTTTTCTTCATAGACAATCCTGCCTTTATAGGTGGAGTCAGGCAGAAATAGCAGTCATCTGTATGGTTTGTAGGGTCCCGCCAAATCATAGGCACAGCGAAAGCCATACATCGTTTCTTCTTTTTCAGTCATTCTCGGAGTGTAACTGAACATGCGTTGCAACATATATGTGGAGCCCAAGACTTCCAAAGTGAATTGCAGTGACGCAGTCATTGCCCTGTGGCAAAAAAAAAAAAAAAAAAAAAAAACTTATCCTGGTCCCCTACTTTCATACCGTAATAATACTGATAGGCATTCTTTATAAGAGACGTCAGATTGCGTTTCTGTGAGGAAAATGTTATTTCACCACTAATGTAACACAAGTTATTCACAATATTTAAACATTTTCGTGGCATTTTTACAAATTTTACACTAAAAAAAGCACTCGCGAACCAGAAATTTGGCATTAATTTGAGTAGAAACTACATGTAATTCACAGTCACAGCAACAGTATCTATGTTTATGACTAACAAACAGCTGAAGGGCATTTGTGTTTTGTTATTTGACAGGTGTGCCAACTCAAAAAAAAAAATTCCCCCAAATTTAAAATCTTCACTCTAAAAAATGAAATGTCGATTTGTCTTCAAAACCAGAGCTAATCTATCATTTTTATGGCGATTTTTGAATTCAGTAGACGGAAATACATGTGAATTTACTATTTTTTAGCCCGAAACATTTTCATTGTTGCCTAGTGTTATTAGTTGTGTTTTCGTGTATATGCGTTATAATGCACGTTTTCTGTCGTGGATACCGCAATTTTCAGTATTAACGCCAGAGATGAACAACAGCGGTGACTTCCGATTGTTTCATTGCTGCGAAGCTGAACTGTGAGAGTTAACCGTTCAATTAATACATGTATTTCTGAAATAAAGTGATTAATGAAGTCACAGGAACATTTTCCTATGTCCCATTCATTTCGAATCACCCTATATAATTTTTTATTGCGTTGAGAACGGGTGACAGAAAGGAGATATCTTATCCCTCGCAACATACAATAGGTAACAAATGCACATCAGCAAAATTACAGGATACGAACCTCCTCTGCGAGCAGGCGAATAAGTCCGAATTGCTTGTTCAAGGGATAAATTATATAATCATCTTCGCTACATGTGAAATAATTTCACGTGCACCCCAATATTTCCCCGAAAGACTGTCGTGCCTCATCATTTGCCGCCCTCCGTCTCAGCTAGCATCACCAAAAAGCCTCCTTACACCGCCTTACCGTAAATGGATACTTCGTTTCTGGAATCTGTGGGAACCGAGGCTGCTGTGGAAACTTTTACGTCGGCCCCGGACGCTCTGGACTGTCTGCGAGATACATAACAAAGTTGTGGGGGACATCTGAGCGCCGGAAGTGACTGGAAACAAAGGGGGTCTGGGGAGTTAGGGGGGGGAGGGGGGTGGCAGGGAGGGGTGGCGTGGAGGCGGCGGTGCCAGCCGTCGTGGCGTGCCGGCGGGGTGCTCTCGCTGGCCCCAGTGCCAGGCGTGGGCAGCGCGGGGGCGGAACGTGGCGTGCGCACGCGACCGCCCCCACCGGCTGCCCCCGCCTCGCTTGTTTACACCGGCCTGCCTACCTCGCCAACCTCAGCCGGGGCCTTCGACTTTATTAAGGCCTTCCTACCCGGCAGCCGCTTTACGACTTTTCGCCGCAGAACGAGCCAGCCATATTTCTCCGCTCTGTAATTGGCGCGAAAAGTAATGCCCCGGACTCGGACGAGAAATACAGGTGGTCTTCAGCGTAAAAAAAAAAAAAAAAAAAAAAAAAAAAAAAAAAAAAGTTAGAGAGACAGAGAGAAGAAGAAGGAAAAAGGAAAACAGGTTCACAGTGGCGATGATGGAGCTGCAGTTTCAGTTTTGATTTCGAAGCCGGAGGATCGATGTTTGGAAGGTAACGTCTAGTTTACTTTCAGGTCATTATGGCCGGTGTACTGGCTCTGCTGGAGGAAGATGGAGCGATTTTCACGTGTCTCAGGAATCGTCAACACCTATACTCTGCAACCACTTACAGTGTACTGCGGAGGGTACTCTGCACAACTTGCACTGCCTCTTTGATTTTATCCATACTGGATGAGAGGTCGTGGTTGTGAATGTCAATGTTAAAAACTATATCGGCTCAACCACTTGTTTATAGTGTAAAACACCAAGATTGACGCGTTTCGGAAGTCAAGCTTCCATCATCAGAATAATAAAAAGTAAAAGAACCTGTTGAAACTCGCTAAAATTGAACATGCACCAGGCACAATGAAATTGATAATAAAATTAAAACATCGTGTCTACTTCCCTTGTTGCAGCCGTGTCTTCCAAGGTGCATCTCCACATAGACGTCAAAATATAAAAAAGTCTAAAATGGTGTCGCCTATGGTGTTTAACATCTAACCACATGGCTTTCTCCTCTATCGTCGTAAACCGCATGTGCGTCTTCGTTGATGTTATAGTTTTACTATCAATTTTATTATGCCTCGTGCATGTTCCATTTTAGCGAGTTTTAACAGGATCCTTCAGTTTTTATTATTCTGATGATGGAAGCTTGACTTCCGAAACGCGTCAATCTTAGTGTTTTACACTATAAAGAAGTGGTTGAATCGATATATTTTTTAACATTGCACTGCCTCCCTTTCCTGTTCCTGTAAAGTTGCAAGTGCGCAAGAAGAATGTTGGAAAGACCTCAAATCTCTTTTTCTTTCATAAATGGTCAGATGTAATCGATGTAACCGCCGCAGAGTATTGAACGCAAGCATGCAAACGTGTATGCATTGGCTAGTACAGGTGTCTGATGACAGTTTGTGTGAACCAGTTCCAGGTCTGTTGCACACCATCTGTCAATAAAGGGATGTTTGTGAATGACGCCGCAGTTGTTGTCCGACAATGTCCTATACGTGCTCGGTTCGAGTCAGATCTGGTGATCAGACAGGTCAAGGCAACATGTCGACACTCTGTAGAGCATGTTGTATTACAACAGCGTTATCATGTTGGAAAATATCCAGAGGAATGCTGTTCATGAATGGCGGTGCAGCAGGTCGACCCGCCAGACGGACGTATGAATTGGCAGTCGGGAGCGTGGGATATCGACGAGAGTTCTCCTACTGTCATGCTAAATTGCTCCCCAGAATATAACTCTAGGTGTATGTCCAGTGTGTCTAGCGTGTAGGCTGGTTGGTGGCGCGCCCTGAACTTGTCTCCCTCCAACCGACACACGGCCGTCACTGGCGCCGAGGCAGAACCATCTTTCATCAGAAAACACAACAGTCCTCCACTGTGCTCTCCAGCGTGAGCTCTCACTTGACACTACTGAAGCAGCAAATGGCGGTGATTTGAAGTCAGTGGAATGTACGCTACAGGGCGTCTGACTCGATGCTTGAAGTTAAACGATTTGTAACAGTTTCTTTGTGTCAGTTTGCTGCCAACTGCTACTCAAATTGCTGGTGCAGGTGCAATACGATGCGCCAGAGCCTAATGTCCAACACGATGGTCTTCCCTCTCGTGAGTGACAAGTGTCCGTCTGGTGCGCCGTCTTTTTGCGACCGTACGTTCTCGTACCACCACTGCTAGCAGTCATGTACTGGGGCAAGAGTCCTGCCAAGTCTTTCTGAAATATCTCAGAAGGAACATCCGTCTACTCGTAGCCCTATTGCACGACCTCAATGAGATGTTGTCAATGGCTTCTTTGTCGTCATAAAGGCATTCTTGACTAACGTCAAATCATCATATCCAATCTCAAACGTAACTAACGCTCATGATCGTTACAGCAAACCTTATTTACATCCTCATAGCGGAGTTACGACCGCCACTCGTGTGCTACTGGCGTGAAATTTGAGTAGACATCATCTTTCAGATGTAGAAACACGCCTGCCAACTTCCGTTTATGTCGCTCAAATCCTTCTCGGTGTTGCGATTTTTTCCATCAGAGTGTATAGTTTAACATTAAATAAAACAATAGAAGACCAGATTATAAGCATCTAAACTTTCACAACAATGTTTTTTCAGGCCAGAGATTCCCGTAATCTGCGATGACGAAATGAACAAGATAACGGTAGGCCAGAATGTCGTTTTTTTCCCCTGTACTCTTTGCGCAGACGCATTGAAGTATCGCGGACACAGAGATCTACGCTTACGCACCGCCATCTTCTCATTTTTGTCTATCAAATCTATCCGCTATGTGTCCCACACTGGAGAGCTATACTGAAGTTCCTGTCGAACCCTGGGGGGTCTGCAGTTTAAGAGGATTCTTCTACTGAATCTGAGTCTGGCAGCTGCCTTTTCTAGGTTAGTTTTATGTGTCCGTTCGACTTTAAATCGCTCTACATCCATAATCCCACATATTTAACGTACAGGGTAATTATAATCTAACTCCCTGTACTTGAGCCGTGTAGACAGAAAACTATTTAACGCATAGGTACCCAGATTTATAGGTGTAGCGCTCATACTGCGCGCTGCTGGATTTTTTTTTTTTTTTTTTTTGTTAGCAGTGTTAGTATCATGACTTGACGTCAGCCGCCGCTGTTGGTACGGCGACGCGAGGTTGAAATGCAAATATCAGTGAGCAGTACAGTTGCAGGCACTCAGCATCGTTGTGGTCAAGCTGTGCAGTACAGGGCTTTACCCATAAAGCAATTCTATCAAAACAACAACAATAGTGCTCTGTTCTCCGCGAGCATCGAAGCATTAAAGGAACACGGAGTGACCCGCTTTCCGCACCAGTGTTGAAGACCATGAGTTGAAATCTCTAATTAACTGGAAATGCTGGATTAATTACTTCTGGGAGAGGCAAGCTACCCACCGTGTCGCAAATGGTTGACGAAGATACTTTCACCATGGCCGTAAATGAAGGACGCATAGTGCGATCTTCAAGCCGTGCATGAGCTGTGTCACGACAGCTAAACATTTCATGGTCCACCATCGTTTCAGACACCATTAGACCATTCTCTACCGTGGCTTCAGGCTGTAGTGGATACAGATAATCGCCACACTGAGCAACTTTTCTAACGTGGAACGTTAACAAATGAGACCCCTTCGTGTGGAAATCAAAATGTTTTCTTGGAATCGTTTATTCATTGATTGTCTTGCGCACATCATTGCAGAAGTGTCCACAATGTTTCACTGTTCTACGATCACTCGTTTTTCACGGGGGCCCCTTTCAAATAGTCTGACTATAGCCACTCTACGTGACTGTTTCAAGCGATTGTTCTGCATCCGTGTAATCATTCGACGACGTCCACCCGCACGCAATGCGTTACACTTGTTTATTGTGAGGATCAACTGCCTATCCGCGTAACAAGCGTCGAACCTTTCGCAGTGTTTCTCCTCTTCAGTGGCATTTTCTGCCGTTACGACTTTTATATATAGGGTATTGTAGAGCCCCTGTTACAGGCTGCTAGGGATTCTACGGAAGGCTTGGTAGACAAAGATTTTATGAGGGATACGTGTACGGAAATGTAAGATTTGGCGGTAAAATAAGTTTCAGTATCGGGTCATTCTGAAATCTCTCGCTTCAGGGTGTGCACACAGCGGGTACAATCTCGTCTGACAAGTGGCCACTACAGGAGCAGCTCCACGTGATGGTCCTGCTGTTCGTTACACAAGATGCATCTGAGAGGCATGCTTTCAAACACACAGTTAAAAAACACTGGTGCGACTTCGTGGAGCACCACAGTGAACGCTCCTAACTGTGAACGTTATCAGTTTGTCGCGGACGTCTCAATCGGTTGAAAAAGGTCTACAGTTCTGGATGAATGAAATCTATGGTGGCACATGGGGCGGGCTGTGATAGGTCAAGATGCAGTGCAGTTCACGAAATGAAAGATAATTAATCTTTATTTAGACAAGCTGGCCGGGTTTGTAGAGCGGTTCTAGGCGCTACAGTCTGAAACCGCGCGACCGCTACGGTGCAGGTTCGAATCCTGCCTCTGGCATGGATGTGTGTGATGTCCTTAGGTTAGTTAGGTTTACATAGTTCTAAGTTCTAGGGGACTGATGACCTCTGAAGTTGTCCCATAGTGCTCAGAGCCATTTGAACCTTTTAGACAAGGAAAGCAAGTTTACGTTTTATTGAAAAACGATTAATTGGAAGTCGAAAGTTATTCCATTTAATTATAAAAGATTGAGATTAACAAAGTAGATTATTACGATTAAATTTCAATAGACTCAAGGATGTTGGTGTAGCAAAGCGCTGTTTACAGAGGTTATTGTTAATTGACTACGAGATATAAGCAATATTAAATTACGTTCGTTGCCTTGTGAATGTATTCTCCGATTTACGTAAAAATTTATAACGTTCACGCTAATCGATTGTATATACGTTCATGCTTTAAAAGAGGGGCAGCTACGAGAGGTAATGGATCTACACTACTGGCCATTAAAATTGCGGCACCAAGAAGAAATGCAGATGATGAACGGGTATTCACTGGACAAATATATTATACTAGAACTGACATGATTACATTTTCACGCAATTAATGTGCATAGATCCTGAGAAATCAGTACCCAGAACAACCACCTCTGGCCGTAATAACGGCCTTCATACGCCTGGGTGTTGAGTCTAACAAAGCTTGGTTGACGTGTACAGGTACAGCTGTCCATGCAGCTTCAACACGATACCACAGTTCATCAAGACTAGTGACTGGCGCATTGTGACGAGCCAGTTGCTCGACCACTATTGACCAGAACTTTTCAATTGGTGAGAGCCCTGGAGAATGTGCCGGCGAGGGCAGCAGGCGAACATTTCCGGTATCCAGAGAGGTCCGTACAGGACCTGCAACATACGGTCGTGCATTATCCTGCTGAAATGTAGGGTTTCGCAGGGATCGAATGAAGGGTAGAGCCACGGGTCGTAACACATCTGAAATGTGACGTCCACTGTTCAAAGTGCCTTCAATGCGAACAAGAGGTGACCGAGACCTGTAACCAATGGCACCCCATACAATCACGCTGGGTTATACGCCAGTATGGCGATGACGAATACACGCTTCCAATTTGCTTCAAAAAAATGGTTCAAATGGCTCTGAGCTCTATGGGACTCAACTGCTGTGGTTATCAGTCCCCTAGAACTTAGAACTACTTAAACCTAACTAACCTAATGACATCACACACATCCATGCCCGATGCAGGATTCGAACCTGCGACCGTAGCAGTCGCACGGTTCCGGACTGCGCGCCTAGTACCGCGAGACCACCGCGGCCGGTACTTCCAATGTGCGTTCGTCGTGATATCACCAAACACGGATGCGACCATCATAATGCTGTAAGCAGAACCTGGATTCATCCGAAAACATGACGTTTTGCCATTCGTGCAGACAGGCGCTCCTGTCTGTGATGCAGCGTCAAGGGTATCCGAGCTGATAGTCCATGCTGCTGCAAACGTCGTCGAACTGTTCGTGCAGTTGTTTGTCGTCTTGCAAACGTCCCCATCTGTTGACTGAGGGATCGAGACGTGGCTGCACTATCCGTTACAGCCATACAGATAAGATGCCTGTCATATCGACTGGTATTGTTACGAGGCCGTTGGGATCCAGCACGGCGTTCCGTATTACCCTCCTGAACACACCGATTCCATATTCTGCTAACAGTCTTTGGATCTCGACCAACGCGAGCAGCAATGTCGCTATACGATAAACCGCAATTACGATAGGCTACAACACGACCTTTATCAAAGTCGGAAACGTGATGGTACGCATTTCTCCTCCTTACACGAGGTATCACAACAACGTTTCACAAGGCAACGCCGGTTAGCTGCTGTTTGTGTATGAGAAATCGGTTGGGAACTTTCCTTATGTCAGCACGTTGTAGGTGTCGCCACCGGCGCCAACCTTGTGTGAATGCTCTGAAGAGCTAATCATTTCCGTATCACAGCATCTTCTACCCGTCGGTTAAATTTCGCGTCTGTAGCACGTCATCTTCGTGGTGTAGCAATTTTAATGGCCAGTAGTGGATATTAACTGTTCATGAATTATATACGAAAGTTGTAGTTTCTGGTACCTACGTTGTTGAGAAAGTGTTTAGCTGTGCTGTCAGAGTACACGGAGTAAGCTTTGCTATATGTTTCTGTTATTGGTAAAGTAAATACATCGTTCCCACTTCCCGTAGACTGCAGCATTTAGTATTTTTCTGGTGATTGATACTAAGTCTGGGTGGCGAACAGCGCTAGCGTGTTCACTCGGGCTGCGTTGTCTGGTCAGCTAGGAGGCCCAGATTCAAACCCAGAGCCCATTGGGATGCAGAGAGTAGTAGGCGCCCAGCGAGAGGCCCAGAGGTGTGTAGGCGTCAGCATTCGGACTCAGCTCAGACAGTGGTATGCAACTAATGGCGTTCAAGTCAAATGGTGGCATTGCCCTGGGTCTTCTGGGACTGGGAGTGGTAAGGAACCTCTTTTTGTGGCCAGTGGGTGGCGTCTGCAGCATAACTAAGCGTACTGAGTACGAATAAACACAACTGAGAGCCTGACGCAGCTGGTATATGTACGAACTGAGCTGGTGTTTGTCAAATGGCAGCACTTCTGCCCTCTAAGTTATAAAAGCCTGGAGCTGCCAGTCGCGTTCCTGCCTTGTAAGCTCCCCAAAAAGCACTGTCGCAACTGTAATCTGCCACAACTCAGACTTTCCGCAATGTCATCGTACGTACTGTGTCTTCTTGAGTACTGCAAACGTGTTCTTGTGTCATGGCACCTTATTACCGAGCTGATTTACAATACCCTCCATATGACGTAGTTCTGACGAAGAAGATACAGAAGCCATACACTTTCCCAGGGCTGAGGCGATCCGAGAAATGTTCTCGATACTTGTGTGTGTGCATGTGTGTGTGTGTGTGTGGTGGGGGGGGGGGGGGGGGGGTTGAGTGGGTGAATCAGCGATCAGTTACTCTGCACTGTGGGGGGGTCTTCATTACAACATTGCTCTGTGACATCGTTTGGATACCTACACAGGGGAAGAAGCATCGGGAAACTGCAAGTCGAGCGATGTGTGACAAGTGTAGCCCAGGCGTTTGGTACTGGAGCCCAGGCGTTTGTCAAACGTGCATGGGGACCATTCCAAACCACGGGCACTGCTGTGCAAAGGACAGCAGGTGGTCGACCATGGTCAACTACAGCAGCAGATGACCCCAGCATTGTGTAACAGTCAGCCGCTGCGGCCGAGCGGTTCTAGGCGCTTCATTCCGGAACCGCGTTGCTGCTACGGTCGCAGGTTCGAACCCTGCCTCGGGCATGGATGTGTGTATTATCCTTAGGTTAGTTAGGTTTAAGTAGTTCTAAATCAAGGGGACTGATGACCTCAGATGTTAAGTCCCATAGTGCTCAGAGCCATTTGTAACAATTTTGTAACGTGGCAAAAAAGGGACCGACGTCAAACAGCGGGTGCGCGACGGCAACCACATTTAACACGACTGAAAGGTCGGTGGCTTCGTTTGCCATGGTGCCATGAACATAGAGACTGGGTGGGGTCGAGTGCTCATCTCTAATGGCAGCAGATTTAGTGTGAGTGGAGACGAAGTAAGGCGTAATTTGCCCAGGAATATCGACGAACGTGATCGTTTGTTGGTCGAGCTTTTTTGGTGGTTGGAGGTATAATGTCGCATGGGGCTACTGCCCTCCAAATTTCTCAACGCTGTACATTCACTGCCCAATGTTATCATGCCACTATAGTCCTTCCATAAGTGCTTCTTTCCAGGGGTACAGTCGGCCATGACTTCGTTTTTGTGGATTATGTGCGGCCACACTGAACAGCACATGGGGAGATGGTGATGAAATCAGAGGATATTTGGCGAATGGACTGTCCTTCCAGTTCCCCCCGAAATATATCCCATGGAGCAACTGAGGACTGTGTTGTGCAGGACGCATTGCAGCGCGTCCACAGGCACCAAACAACCGTCTAGCAGTTGTCATACGCACTGGAGGAGGAATCGAATGCCCCACCACATGAACTCCTTACCAACCATGAGAGCAGCATAGGAGCACGTTGAAGACTGTCAGTTGCCTTCCGTGGTAACACACACCCACTTAATAATAACTACGCCCCCCCCCCCCCCTTTGCAATGTCAAGGAGACCTTTATTCAGCACAGTGACTTAAGACAAATTATTGTCTTTGAATAAAAGTGTCATTACTGCTTGTCTCACTGCATATTTCTTTAACTTACCTTCTCTACTATGCTGTAGCACTTGTTTCTGTGTATGGTCCAATCTTCGTCGAGCTAAGTTTTCAGTGACATATCATATGAAAGTCACTTTCGTTCTTACGCTGTGCACATGATTGTATAAAAATGTAGTTTTTATGATTTTCATCGGTCGAGAAGAGAGATACCATAGCGCGCACGCGATGAAAGGAAACTGAACATTTCTTTGTGTTCAGTAGAAGAAGACTATTTGGCAGCAGTGCAGTCATATTTAAAGAGGATAAAGGGTTACATAAGATTCAGAAAGAATTTCACAATTGTGAATGACATATGGCGGCAAAATGGCAAGCAAAAAAATTCTCTGCTTTTGGAAACATGAAATGCCACTATAGATTAATATCTGTTGCCTTAGAAACGCAACCAACAGGAGCATACTTGGTAATCGGACTGCGATTAAGTAAGTCAAGACTACACAGCAGAAAATTATACCAAACGGAGCTTAATTACGTGACGATGTCCTTATTTTTCCACGGAGGAGGGGGAAATGTTCTACATATATTTTGCGTTGTTAGATTTCCTCCGATTACTATGAAATACAAGCTATTCTTCTGCTGTAAAACCATGCCTTACTACGTGTATAAGACGTTTCTTTATTTCCTTAGAAGAATGAATACCAGGATTTAATTTTTCCAGGTTGTATTGTCCATGCTATAGAGGCAGAATTCTTACAAAACAGTTAGTCTTATTATTGTGAAACAAAATTCGTCTCTTTCAAATTTTTGGGGCTCCATAAAGCTTACAAATAATAGTCGCAATTGGTTATTCCGTTTCGAGAGGGGCGGGTGGGGGCATTAATGACAATAGTTTCAGTTATTAATCGAGCAATATCTGAGGACAGCTTTGATCGTTGATAACTTTTACGCGACGAATGGCGATATTAAAGAGGTCGATTAAGAAGAAACTTTAACTTCTTTTAGACTTCTCAATACGATATCGGCGCTTAGAGCAGAGTCTACCTCTTTGTGCCTTAAAAGTTGAACAGTCATTGCTGGATGAATGCACAGAAAGAAGGTGGAAGGAAGAATTCCAGCCGAATTCGTAAAGAATGTTGTGTATCAAGATACAAAGGAGTTATGGAGTACACAACACTCGATCGTACTCTATTTCTTGTTATTTCGAAATTTTAAATACTGGAAAAAGACCCGAAAGAGTTTGTACGTCAGATTAAGTGCCTTTGTCAGTACACCATCGCGAAGGCGTCGTAAAGAAGTTGCAGTGTAGCCTTTTGTTTATGATTCCAGTAGCAGCTGTAGGGAGGTGCTGTGGTGACTATGTTCAAAAACATAAGAAAGGAAGGCCCGCCTTATATCAAACAACGTACGAAAAAATTACTATGTAGTTTACATTATTCATGAATGTTTGGACGTACAATAAATCGTGATTGTTCACTCAATGGTAGTTATAGCCTGAAATTTTCTATTCAGAGAGATAAAGTAATGGAAACCTACCGGTTTACCAATATTTGTATGAATCCGCTGATCCGTCAAGCGTACTTCATTTATCTTAGTGTTGTAAGATCCGTATCTGTGCTCCATTTTGCTAAAGGGTATTCAGTGGAAAATGGAATAAATACGAACTGAGGCTTCCGCGACCATTGTCACATTCAATAAATTTTTTCTGGGTTTATGACCGCATTGTCAATATATATAAAACTACCGACGTTTGTTGCAAGCGACCTTCTTCAGAGTGTTTTTGTTTGTAAACAAGCGACATTCCTCAGGGTGTTTTTGTTTGTAAACATAAACACTCTGAAGAAGGTCTTTTGCAACAGGGACCGAAACTTCAGTAATTTTATATATACTGACAATGCGGTAACAAACCCAGAAAATTTTTATTGAAAAATGGAATAACTTGGGTATCTAAGCTGCTGGTATCTATAACTGCCAACTGCCCAATGCGAACAGGAACTTTTTCCTCATGAGTGATCTGGTGCAGCGAAACGTATGCGTCGTTACATGTATCGAACGAGATGGAGCGTTTCGCAAAACAGCCAACTGCCGGGAGAGTTGCATGGTAACCACATGCTCCTATGGACCACACCTAACGCTGGTAAGTGCGCAAGCCGGAAGCGAGGAAAGTAGGTGACAGATGGCGTACTGGTGATGTACGGTCTGTTAAATAAGATCGTGGTCGGGTTAGTCAGGGGAAAAATGCACTTGGAAACTTAAACACATAGGCCCTAAATATATCATATATAGACAAAAGAAATACGCAGTTACAATTAATAACACATCCAGTAACCCACAGCGTCGATAAATTCCTAAGGGACGAAAATGCTGAGGTGATCTGTTCCTACACGTACACACTATTTAAACTGATTCTAACTTGTGCTAAGAACAACACACACACCCATGCCCGAGGGAGGACTCGAAGCTCCGGCGGGAGGGGGCGCGCAATCCATTCATTGCGCCTCAAACCGCGCGGCCGCTCCGCGCGGCTTGACATCTCCGGGGCACGCTTGAAACCAAGTTCTCCGTGTAATCACGTGGGAGAGACCATCAACTGCGCATAATTTGCATTGACAGCTGTTTCAAAGTGGAGATCTTTTTTCCTTGTGATTTCTTTTTTATGTAAGACCATATATTTCCAATAGGACTACCGTCAGGCGAGTGTGAGGGCGATTCGGTACCTGCCCACATTTCTCGTTTTCCCAGTCGCAGCAAAGCCTGTTGCGCTGTTTCGGATCATTGTCCCGCTGCAGTAACCAATCTTCATTTTCGTCTGTGAACGAACGGTTGGGAGTCGCCATGACACATCTTTGATAAATGCGATGCGTTAACTGGACTCACGTCTCTTCTTGTGTATCTCACTGAAAGATCAAAGTAAAATAATGCTTCATGGACACTGTTTGAGCTGTAAAAGAAGTAAGACCGTATCTTTTATCTTATGTGTGTGATACCGACCGCGCTCTTATTTAACAGACTGTAGGCCCTACCACTGTGTAATGGTCCCCATCTCGGACTGGGCAGGTGCCGTTTTGATTTTAGCTGAGCTACAAAAGCGGCGATATAAGGTTGCGTCGTTTACCACTACGGACTGATAACACGACGCATTTTCCATGATAGGAACTAGCTTGGTATATTACTTTTATCATGTAGAATATGTAAATTTATCGAGCTGTAAGCAGACGAAAAGAACATGAAAATCAAAATCACTGACAACATCGGTATGAATAGGCAAAACACATTTGTTAAAAACAAAAAAAATATTCAGTTGGAAAAGAAGAGCTGTTCTAATTTGCGTGATAAAGAGAACTGGTGCAGCAATTGAGGAAGATTGGGTACAAATACAGTAGTGACCGATACTTAATGACGAAAGCAGCTTCTGCATTTCCCTCTGCCAAGTAACATATCTCGAACTGCCCAAATAAGGAAAAGTGTGAGGTCATCCACGTGAGTGTTAAACAGACTCTGTTAAACTTCGGATACACGATAAATCAGTCAAATCTAAAGGCCGTAAATTCAACTAAGTACCTAGGAATTACAGTTATGAAGAATTTACATCGGAAGGAACACACAGAAAATGTTGTGGGGAAGGCTAACCAAAGACTGCGTTTTGTTGGTTCAAATGGTTCAAATGGCTCTGAGCACTATGGGACTTAACATCTATGGTCATCAGTCCCCTACAACTTAGAACTACTTAAACCTAACTAACCTAAGGACATCACACAACACCCAGTCATCACGAGGCAGAGCAAATCCCTGACCCCGCCGGGAATCGAACCCGGGAACTCGGCCGTGGGAAGTGAGAACGCTACCGCATGCGTTTTATTGGCAGGACACTTAGAAAATGTAACACATTTACTAAAGAGACTGCGTAAACTACGCTTGTCTGTCCTCTTTTAGAATACTGCTGCGGGGTGTAGGATCCTTACCAGCTAGGACTGACGGAGGGCATCGAAAAAGTTCAAAGAAAGCAAAAAGTTTTGTATTAACGCGAAATAGGGGAGACAGTGTCACTGAAATGATACAGGATTTGGGATAGACATTATTAAAACAAAGGCGCTTTTCGTTGTGGAGGAAACTCCTCGCAAAATTCCGATCACCAACTTTCTCCTCCGAGTGCGAAAATACTTTGTTGACGCCGACCTACATACGGAGAAACGATCACCATGATAAAATAAGGGAAAGAAGGGCTCGCACGGAAAAATATAGACGTTCGTCCTCTCCGAGCGCTGTACGAGACTGGAACAATAGAGAATTGTGAAGGTGGTTCGATAAGCCCTCTGCCAGGCAATTAAATGTGATTTGCAGAGCATCCATGTAGATGTAGATGTAGATGCCTCGCTAGATGAGTATAGTACAGAAGATAGCAGTCAGAAATACACTATGAAACAAACAGAAATGACTTATTCAAACACCGCAATTACGAGATTTATGATGGTTCCCTCAACGTTATACGAGGGTGAGTCAAATGAAAACCTTAAATACTTTTTTAAGTATTATTTATTTTGCATAAGTGGTACAAAGCTGTATCTCCCCCACGCTCAATGCAAGTCCTCCAGTGCTTACAAAGTGCATAAATTGCTTTACAAAAAAATTCTTTTGGTAGTCCGCCCAACCGCTCATGCATTGCGTGGCGTACCTCTTAATCAGAACGGAACTTCTTCCCTCCCATTGCGTCTTTGAGTGGTGCAAACATATGGAAATCACGTGGGGCAAGGTCTGGCGAGTATGGGGGATGAGGAAGACACTCAAAATGCAGGTCTGTGATTGTTGCAACAGTTGTACTGGCAGTATGAGGCCTTGCATTGTCATGTTGCAAAAGGACACCTGCTGACAGTAATCCACGTAGCTTTGATTTGATTTCAGGCCGCCGATAATTTTTTAGATCTGTGTATGATGCGCTGGTGACAGTGGTCTCTGTAGGCATGTAATGCTCCAGAATGACGCCTTTTTCGTCCCAAAAGAGAGTCAGCATAACGTTCCCTGCTGATGGTTCTGTTAGAAACTTCTTTGTTTTTGGTGATGAGGAATGGCGCCATTCCTGGATCGCTCTCTTCGTTTCCGGGTGGTGAGAGTGAACCCAGGTTTCGTACCCAGTAACGATTCTTGCAAGGAAGCCATCACCCTCTCGTTCAAAGCGCCGAAGAAGGTCGTTCTCTCATTTCAGGAGTCAGCTGCCGTGGCACCCATCTTGCAGACACTTTGTGATACTGTAGCACATCATGCACAATGTAGTGTACTGACCCATGACTAATCTGTAAACATGCTGCAATGTCATTCAGTGTCACTCGCTGTTTTTCTTCACTATGGCTTCAACTGCTGCAATGTTCTGTGGAGTCACAACCCGTTCTGCCTGATTTCCCCAAATCGCTCCAGGCAAATGCCGGGATGGTTCCTTTGAAGGGCACGGCCGACTTCCTCCCCGTCCTTCCCCAATCCGATGAGACCGATGACCTAGCCGTCTGGTCTCCTGGGCCAAACAACCCAACCCAACCCATCCCTGGTGCAAGTCGCAAGTGGGGCGGCCATCTTTATACTGATACTGCGACGGTATGTGTGCATCTTTACTATGCTGCCACCTACAGGCCATTCTGCACGCTGTTCGTAGCACGCTTACCAACTTACAGGGTAACGGCGCAAAATTTCGATTTGTTATCACAAATTTATGGTTTCCATTTGACTTAACCTCGTAAAACGTGGGACATAGTTCCTAATACGGTGTGTGGTCGCTGCGAACGGCGGTGCAAGCTCTGCAGCGTGGTCCTACACAGTCGACAAGGTTGGTGACGAGTTCTTGTGGTGGGGCGTTCCATTCCTGCACCGGCACTGTTTACAACTGGTCGATTGCCGTTGGTGCAGGTAGACGGCGCTCCCCAAAGCATCCCACACGTGCTCGATGGGATTCCAGTTGGAGAAACGGCAGGCCAGGTCTTGTTCCGTGAACTCCCCCATCTGCGCTGTTTGATGCGGTTGCAAATTATCATCCTTAAAAATGAAGTCACGGCCGAATGCGCCACTGAAGAGGCGCTCATGAAAAACTGGTACCGTCTCACAATAACGTCGACCAGTCAGTGTATCGTGTTAAAAGTTTTGGATGCCAGTACGCCCGTTCGGCATTATACCTCCACACAACATCGCACTTGCACCACCAATGCGATCATGTTCGACAATGGCCCTGGGTGCATTACGTGATGCCATCCCCCGCCATAAGAGGGTACGTTCAGAATCACTACTGAGACTGACAGACTGAATTTGCTCTCGTCGGAGAAGAGCACTGGACCGCAGCACTTGAAACGATCGCAAAACGTGCCGGCATTGTGCTACTGGCCATCGGGCAAAGAGACCGCCCCAAGCAGACGCCGTTCCACTGTCTGGTGTGAGAGTGCGTGCCTTGAAGTCCTGTTCAATTTAGTTGCAATTGCATACGGTGTTTGACGTGGGTCCCTTTATGCCTGTTGCAAAATGTAGCGGTCATCTGCAGCAGCAGTTAACTGTGGTCTATCATCTCAGCCGCTTCCGGCAAATGTTCCTCTCTGTTTCGGAACGCTGCCCATGTAGTTGAAACGATGCTCTGAGCAATTCCAAACTCTTGGGTTACAGTCGTCGCACTTCGTCCTTCTTCCAGTTTGGCAATAATTCTTCCACGTGTGAACTCATCTGAAAGTTTTCTCCGTGCCCCGTAGAACACGAGCACGGTAACTGTTCGGTGTTTGACACACACTTGTCTTTTCCCACTCCCTCAACTGCCTCGTGTGGCAGGCCAACCCAAAATACCAAAGTAGATCCGGAGAAAGGATGTTATTCTCTACAGACATCTAGTGAGAATGAAGTAAGACAGTTCACCGTATTTGACGGACTACAAGATGCACTTCTATCTTCGAAACATTGCCTCCGAAATTCAGGTGCTTCCGATACTCAAAATTAAAATAAAACTGTCCAGTGTTCGATTTAAAATTCCCGCCAGTCTTAAAAATGACCACATATTCAGTGTCGCGGAAAACCTCCATCTGGCAACACAGAATGCAATTGGCAGCAGTAGTGCGCCGATGCGACTAACATGAGTTGCGGGGATTCACAAGCTTGCTAACACCGTCTCCCTCTCGCCCCGCCACTACAAACCCAGAACACTGTCTAGCCTATGGTGCGTCATTGCAGTCTACGGTGCCAGTGACTATCAATTGAAAGTTCTCTTTGTTATCGGTAGAAGTACATATATTTTTCTCAGCAGCTAGTTTCACGATCTAAAAAAATAGTAGGTGTTCATTTGATATGGGCTGTAAAGCGAAAGTAATAGGTTACGCAGAAGAACATGGATATAGAGCAACTGACCTGCATTTCGGCCCTCCACCAATAGAATAAAGAAGATCTGAAAAAAATGAGGAGAGCTAAATGTGCAAATAGAGGACTGAATGCAAAATGCCCAAAGCTACACTACTGGCCAATAAAATTGCTACACCACGAAGATGACTTGCTACAGACGCGAAATTTAACCAACAAGAAGAAGATGCAGTGATATGTAAATGATTAGCTTTTCAGAGCATTCACACAAGGTTGGCGCCGGTGGCGACACCTACAACGTGCTGACCTGAGGAAAGTTTCCAACCGATTTCTCATACAGAAACAGCAGTTGACCGGCGTTGCCTGGTGAAACGTTGTTGTGATGCCTCATGTAAGGAGGAGAAATGAGTACCATCTCGTTTCCGACTTTGATAAAGGTCGGATTGTAGCCTATCGCGATTGCGGTTTATCGTATCGCGAAATAGCTGCTCGCGTTGATCGAGATCTAATCACTGTTAAGAGAATATGGAATCGGTGGGTTCAGGAGGGTAATACGGAACGCCGTGCTGGATCCCAACGGCCTCGAATCACTAGCAGTCGAGACGACATTAGCACACTGGACTCGCATTCGGGAGGACGACGGTTCAATCCCGTCTCCGGCCATCCTGATTTAGGTTTTCCGTGATTTCCCTAAATCGTTTCAGGCAAATGCCGGGATGGTTCCTTTGAAAGGCCACGGCCGATTTCCTTGCGCTCCGTCTCTAATGACCTCGTTGTCGACGGGACGTTAAACACTAACCACCACCATCGAGACGACAGGCATCTTATCTGCATGGCTGTAACGGGTCGTGCAGCCACGTCTCGAGCCTTAGTCAACAGATGGGGACGTTTGCAAGACAACAACCATCTGCACGACAGTTCGACGACGTTTGCAGCAGCATGGACTATCAGCTTGGAGACCATGGTTGCGGTTACCCTTGTCGCTGCATCACAGACAGGAGCGCCTGCGATGGTGTACTCAACGGCGAACCTGGGTGCACGAATGGCAAAACGTCATTTTTTCTGACGAATCCACGTTCTGTTTACAGCATCATAATGGTCGCATACGTGTTTGGCGACATCTTGGTGAACGCATATTGGAAGCGTGTATTCCTCATCGACATACTGGCGTGTCACCCGTCGTGATGGTATGCGGTGCCATTGGTTACACATCTCGGTCACCTCTTGTTCGCGTTGACGGCACTTTGAACAGCGGACGTTACATTTCAGTTGAGTTACGAACCGTGGCTCTACCCTTCATTCGATCCCTGCGAAACTCTACATTTGAGCAGGATAATGCACGACCGCATGTTGCAGGTCTTGTACGGGTACGGGTGGTACAGTGGTGAAGCTGCATGGGCAGCTGTGCCTGTACACGCCATCCAAGCTCTGACTCAATGCCCAGGCGTATCAAGGCCGTTATTATGGCCAGAGGTGGTTGTTCTGGGTACTGATTTCTCAGGATCTATGCACCTAAATTGCGTGAAAACGGAATCAGATGTCAGTTCTAGTATAATATATTTGCCAATGAATACCCATTCACAATCAAGATTTTGTCTTGGTGTAGCAATTTTAATGGCCAGTTGTGTAGAAGACGACAAGTTTCAGGAATTTTAAAGGTCAGTTCGCTTTTATAAACTCATATCTTTGTTTTAGTCTGGTTTTGTAGCCTAATGTTAAAAATGGTAAAAATTAAAGTGTGTGTTATAGTCCTTACCCCCTTACGGTCCGTAAAATACGGTAACAAAGAAGAAACAGAAGAACAGACCAAATTTGTGCGGATGCAAGACAAAACTGGACTGAGGAGAAATGTGGTATAACGGGAGAACTTACTCACCAAATTCGTGCTACAAGCAAAGGAACTGGAAGTTTGTTCAGGAAGACAAAAGAAAAAGAAAATTACGCCGTCGGGTTTCAGGTAATGTTCTCCTCCTCTCACTTAATTCTGTAGTATCAAGACCATACAGCTGTAAATACTAAGGATATGAGATGACGTATTCTCAAGACTTCGTTGTTCACTACATTTCGGCCACTTTTCCCATCACTTTCTTCGCCACGCAGGATTAGCCATTCCGTCTCCTGGGTTCTGCAGTGGAGGGAGACAAGTGCCGCACAAGCGGTACTCCGCAGAGCTATCGACCTGCACACTCTGTCCAGAACAGCTTTTGCGTCGCATACGCGTATTCTGCGCCACTGGTTGGCTAACGACCACTTTAATTCTAATTGCCGCTGCGAACTGCCAAAGTAAGGCGATAAATGTTGTTCCCACGTACCTCCAACTGAAGAAACAAAAGCAGTCTAAGAAACAAAATCAAAGTCCTCTTCTTATTTAATCTATTTTTGCAGCCGTTCCATACGAATGAAATCGTATGCTGAACAGACTGAATTCGCATAGTTTATCACCCGTGTCGTTACAATTAGAATACGTATCACACTTTTAACTAGTTATCATCATCATCCTCATCATCATCTACATCTACTTGATTAATCTGCTATTCACAATAACGTCCCTGGCATATTACGTACTTAGAGTGTGTGCCCAGCAGATGAAAATGGCTTCTGAGACTTAAAAAGCATCCACCGACGTAGATTTGGTGGTGCTACAGTGGAAGACGAATGGAAAAACTGGTAGAAGCCGACATCGAGGAGGATCAGTTTGGTTTCCGTAGAAATTGTGGAACACGTGAGGCAATACTGACCTTACGACTTATCTTAGAAGAAAGATTAAGGAAAGGCAAACCTACGTTCCTAGCGTTCGTAGACTTAGAGAAAGCTTTTGACAATGTTGACTGGAATACTCTCATTCAAATTCTAAAGGGGCAAAATACAGGGAGCGAAAGGCTATTTACAATTTGTACAGAAACCAGATGGCAATTATAAGAGTCGAGGGTCGAGAGGCACGAAAGGGAAGCAGTGGTTAGGAAGGGAGTGAGACAGGGTTGTAGCCTCTCCCCGATGTTTTTCAATCTGTATATTGTGCAAGCAGTAAAGGAAACAGAAGAAAAATTCGGAGCAGCCATTAAAATCCATGGAGAAGAAATAAAAATTTTGAGGTTCGCTGATGACATTGTAATTCTGTTAGAGACAGGAAAGGACTTGGAAGAGCAGTTGAACGGAATGCACAGTGTCTTGAAAGGATGATATAAGATGAACGTCAACAAAAGCAAAACGAGCATAATGGAATGTAGTCGAATTAAGTCGGGTGATGCTGATGGAATTACTCGTAGATTAGGAAATGAGACACTTAAAGTAGTAAAGGAGTTTTGCTATTTACGGAGAAAAGTAACTGATGGTGGTCGACGTAGAGTGAATATAAAATGTAGACTGGCAATGGTAAGGAAAGCGTTTCTGAAGAAGAGAAATTTGTTAACATCAAGTATAGATTTAAGAGTCAGGAAGTCGTTTCTGAAAGTATTTGTATACAGTGTAGCCATGTATGGAAGTGAAGCATGGACGATAAATAGTTTGGACAAGAAGAGAACAGAAGCTTTCGAAATGTGGTGCCACAGAAGAATGCTGGAGATTAGATGGGTAGATCATGTAACTAATGAGGAGGTATTGAATAGAATTGGGGAGAAGAGGGGCTTGTGGCACAACTTGACAAGAAGAAGGGGCCGGTTGGTAGGACATGTTCTGAGGCATCAGGGGGATCACAAATTTAGCATTGGAGGGCAGCGTGGAGGGTAAAAATCGTAGAGACCAAGAGATGAACACACTAAGCAGATTCAGAAGGATGTTGGTTGCAGTAAGTACTTGGAGATGAGGAAGCGTGCACAGGATAGAGTAGCATGGAGAGCTGCATCAAACCAGTCTCAGGACTGAAGACCAAACAATAACAACAACAACAGTGGAAGAAAGGAAGACATCTAACCACTCTTCAGCAACAAAAATACACTCCTGGAAATGGAAAAAAGAACACATTGACACCGGTGTGTTAGACCCACCATACTTGCTCCGGACACTGCGAGAGGGCTGTACAAGCAATGATCACACGCACGGCACAGCGGACACACCAGGAACCGCGGTGTTGGCCGTCGAATGGCGCTAGCTGCGCAGCATTTGTGCACCGCCGCCGTCAGTGTCAGCCAGTTTTCCGTGGCATACGGAGCTCCATCGCAGTCTTTAGCATGCCGTGGACACAGCATGGACATGAACCGTATGTGCAGTTGACGGACTTTGAGCGAGGGCGTATAGTGGGCATGCGGGAGGCCGGGTGGACGTACCGCCGAATTGCTCAACACGTGGGGCGTGAGATCTCCACAGTACATCGATGTTGTCGCCAGTGGTCGGCGGAAGGTGCACGTGCCCGTCGACCTGGGACCGGACCGCAGCGACGCACGGATGCACGCCAAGACCGTAGGATCCTACGCAGTGCCGTAGGGGACCGCACCGCCACTTCCCAGCAAATTAGGGACACTGTTGCTCCTGGGGTATCGGCGAGGACCATTCGCAACCGTCTCCATGAAGCTGGGCTACGGTCCCGCACACCGTTAGGCCGTCTTCCGCTCACGCCCCAACATCGTGCAGCCCGCCTCCAGTGGTGTCGCGACAGGCGTGAATGGAGGGACGAATGGAGACGTGTCGTCTTCAGCGATGAGAGTCGCTTCTGCCTTGGTGCCAATAATGGCCGTATGCGTGTTTGGCGCCGTGCAGGTGAGCGCCACAATCAGGACTGCATACGACCGAGGCACACAGGGACAACACCCGGCATTATGGTGTGGGGAGCGATCTCCTACACTGGCCGTACACCACTGGTGATCGTCGAGGGGACACTGAATAGTGCACGGTACATCCAAACCGTCATCGAACCCATCGTTCTACCATTCCTAGACCGGCAAGGGAACTTGCTGTTCCAACAGGACAATGCACGTCCGCATGTATCCCGTGCCACCCAACGTGCTCTAGAAGGTGTAAGTCAACTACCCTGGCCAGCAAGATCTCCGGATCTGTCCCCCATTGAGCATGTTTGGGACTGGATGAAGCGTCGTCTCACGCGGTCTGCACGTCCAGCACGAACGCTGGCCCAACTGCTGAGGCGCCAGGTGGAAATGGCATGGCAAGCCGTTCCACAGGACTACATCCAGCATCTCTACGATCGTCTCCATGGGAGAATAGCAGCCTGCATTGCTGCGAAAGGTGGATATACACTGTACTAGTGCCGACATTGTGCATGCTCTGTTGCCTGTGTCTATGTGCCTGTGGTTCTGTCAGTGTGATCATGTGATGTATCTGACCCCAGGAATGTGTCAATAAAGTTTCCCCTTCCTGGGACAATGAATTCACGGTGTTCTTATTTCAATTTCCAGGAGTGTATTTGATCATTTGCCCCATAACCTAAAAGTCTGACAGATAGCAAAGTGAGTTTTAAATCTAACTTAAAATCATTTTTCCTGGACATCTTATTTTTTAGTGTAGTTACATGATTCGTACTGAAACCATAATGTGTTCCATATCATTTCGATAAAAGAATCGTTCAAATGATCTGTGGAACAGGTAACCAACTAGGGTAGTCAATTAATTACGTGAGAGCTGTATTTTTTATAAATTTCGTGGCCCCATTCTCCCTTGGCGACTTTTGGTGGGACGTGATGGGATTGTCTCCTACCTTTCACATGAAGTTTGCCCCTTAATTGGGTAGACTACGTAAAAATTAAATTTCTTATTTGTTTTAACCATTGTTAAAAGCATTTAATTGAAACATGGTTTGCTTAGGGTTCTTACATGTGATTAAAAACGCATTATTTCAGACATCCAACTAAGGGTAGTATTCGTACGGACAAACAGACAGACAGACGAAAAGGCTCCACGAAAATAGTATTGATTGGTTTGATGGATCCCTAAAACCTGAACTCTGACTAATGTGTTATATGCATTAAATATCATTGGATATTTACTAATTTTTAAGATAAAAGACAAAATTGTTTGTAATTTGTACGATCACAAAAAGAAGTTTTGTCGGTGACTTTCAGGTCAACTTGCTTTCTCAGTCGATAAATGTCTTGCTCACGCGTGTGCTCCGACTTGTCGGCACGCCGGTAGTAATACGCAGGATCTGAGATTGCTTAGCGCTACATACCGCTGTGAGCATTGGCAGTATCCATTGCATGCCGTTCCCTTTGCTCTGTCTCCTCAGAATGTATCCGCATTCAGTGATAGAAGATATTCCTGCTGGGGTTGTAACTGATTTCTCCTTTATTTACAGTTTTTGGTATTTTCCATAGTTTTACATAATTCTCCCATATTTTCAAAATTTTTCGTAGCTTTCCAAAAATTTATCAAATTAGATGAGTTTCATTCCACTTCTTTCAATATCACAACAACATTACATCACATCACATCAGCAACACAGTGCGGAGGTGGTGTATCAACGTCACATCACACTCGCATCACATCAGCGTCGAGTAGAGCCGCGTAGAGTTGGGTCAACGTCATGATGCTCTCAACCAAAACAGTGCAGCAGCACTGCCCAAAAGCTTCTGATTTATTTATCATTGCTACGCCACCCACTGCTCAGTACTGCGTGTTTGTGTGTGTGTGTGTGTGTGTGACATCATAGTTTGACATCATAACGGACACGTCCCCGTATTGCTAAAAGTTTCGACGTCACGAGATATTCTACCAAATTAATGGCATCGTAGAAAATTCTATAAGCACTACAGTTTTACTGATTTCCACACATACTGTATATGCTACCACAATGCGATTGGTAAATCCTTGACAAGCCACCATTAGATTTCTAGACAGTATGATGTCATAGCCTGAATGTTGAAATTCATGACGTCACAGAAAAATATTGATATTTTACCAAATTCCAGCCAAAGATACGGTACGTATCTATAAGAATTAGCACAGCACTGCAAAATACACCTGTACAGAGCATGAAATTATTTCTTACTTTGATTCTTGTGAGATATTAGAAGTTGTGCAAATGTTAGTCCATCCACACAGCTTGGTCAATTATGTGCATCCAATAGTGGTGAGGAGCACATCGCAGAAATACCACAGCTCAATCTATAAAATCTTGCAAAGTCATTTCTACGTTACTAGTTTGTGTGCTGAAATGACATTGCTTTCAAATCGATATAAATAATAACACTATTGCACATGCCACTAGGTATTAGCAAACTGTATGACACAAGTGTATGCCGTAATAGCATAATTCTGAGGTTTACCAATTTCCAAGACTATAAACCAAAGACGTTGGTAATTACAAAATGTATCACAACTTACTCACTGTTACAAATTCACACCAAGATTACGACAACTCGCCGTTGCATTCGCCTGATGATGTGGGTTGCCGGCCGGAGTGGCCGAGCGGTTCTAGGCGCTACAGTCTAGAACCGCGCGACCGCTACGGGCGCAGTTTGGAATCCTGCGTGTGGCATGGATGTGTGTGATGTCCTTAGGTTAGTTAGGTTTAAGTAGTTCTAAGTTCTTGGGGACTGATGACATCAGAAGTTAAGTCCCATAGTGCTCAGAGCCATTTGAACCATTTTGATGGGGGTTGAATGCCCCCAAGTTGGATGCCTTCAGGGAGTGATCCACCTCGACCATCCATGGCCACTACAGAATGACATAATACAAATTCTACAATACAGTTTTACCGACTTCCATCCACAGATACTGATTATATAGGAAATACCACACCACAATAAATAAACTTGTGCTAAACCAACACTACATTACTAGTTTACGTGTGTTAAAATTAGCATATTGTTGAAAATAATAATGATGACAGTGTAAATTTATGACATTTTTAGCTAAATTATGAGGTTTTATCGATTTCCAACCGAACACACGTTATGTGTCTACACGAATTAGCACAGCACTAAAAAATACACATATACACAGCATGACATTGTTTCTAAATTTGATCCTTGTGATCCTTATCCATCATCTTGATCATTTGTGCATCCATCACCTCGGTAATATGGATGGGAACACCTAGCAGATATACTACTGCTTGATATATAAACTCTACCTAACTGATTCCTACATTACTACTGTACTTATTAAAATAAGCTTGGTGTCGTGTAGGTAGAAGTAATTATGACACAGCATATTCAGATAAGTATTAACAAGATGTAAATATGGTAGGTATAACAATTAGCACACTGATACAAATGCGGACCTACAACACGAGGAACTCACCGATAATACAGGTCAGATGCACCATGGAGGATGCCCGCAGGGAAGCAAATCGACGAGCTGCCCCACACGCCACGAAATCCCAGGCCGTGAACGAGAGAGCTCCACATGTCTGCCAAATAGTGCGCCAAACCATTTCTCAGGAATGGCAGTGTAATTTGCATTATTTAATGATGGTGTAGACGTCTCCAACGTGACTGACCCAGTAGCTCGTACAAAAAGAGCCTGCTACGAAATTCAGTAGTCAGAGAGTAAACCAGCCACGCCTCACCAGTGACTTCTGTCACCACCCGAAATTTGTTGACAACATTGGAGAGAAGAACTGATAACAGTTTAAGAGGTAAGCACCCCCCTCCCCTCCCACAAAACATGCTTCCCCCGTCGGAGGTTAGAGTCCTCCCTTGGCCATGGGTGTGTGTGTTGTCATTAATGTGTGGTCTCATACGACCTTACGACAAATTTCCAAAATTTCAGAAACATGCTGTTTGTACTACTAGAGCCTATGCTTCGGCGACATTTTCCTTGTTCATTTCTTCATGGGAAGTGGATCACCATGAAACAACAGCATGAGCATGGATACGCCGGTGCTCGCAGGCAGAATAAAAAGACACTAATGTGCGAGGGTGTGAGGAAAAAATGGGACTTTGTATAATTCAAGGATTTGGTTTGCGGGGTAATAGTATGCATAAGAACAAAATACATGCATATGTGTTTGACTCAACTGGACCTGCGACTAACACCCTACACCATGACCAGGAGATATTTATACTAAAGCGCCAAAAAAACTGGTGTATGTATGCGTAATCAAATACAGAGCTATGTAAACAGGCAGAAGACGGCGCAGCGGTCGGCAACGCCTATATATGACAACAAGTGTCTGGTGCAGTTGTTATATCTGTTACTGCTGTTACAATTGCAGATTATCAAGATTTAATTGATTTTTAACGTGCTGTTGGCGCACGAGCGATGGAACACAGCATCTCCGAGGTAGCGATTATCTGGGAATTTTCCCGTACGACCATTTCACGAGAGTACCATGAATATCAAAATTCCGTTAAAACAACAAATCTCCGACATCGCTGCGGTCAGAAAAAGATCCTGCAAGAAAGGGACCAACGACGACTGAAGAGAATCCTTCAACGTGACAGAAGTGCAGCCCTGCCGCAAATTGCTGCAGGTTTCAATGCTCGGCCATCAGGAAGAGTCAGCGTGTGAACCATGCTACGAAAAATCATCGATATGGGCTTTCAGAGACGAAGGCGCACTTGTGTGCCCTTAATGTCTGCACGACACGAAGCATTACAACTCTCCTGCGCCCGTCAACACCGATATTGGACTGATGATGACGGGAAACATGTTGCCTGGTCGGACGAGTCTCGTTTCAAATTGTATCGATCTGACGAACGTGTGGGGGATGGGCACAACCTCATGAATCAATGGACATGAAGGTCAGCAGGGTACTGTTCAAGCTGGTGGAGACTCTGCAATGGTGTGAGGCGCATGCATGTGGAGTGATATAGGATCCCTGATGCGTCTAGATACGAATCTGAAAGTGACACGTACGTAAACATCCTGTCTGATCATCTGCATCCATTCATGTCAATTGTGCTTTCCGACGGTCTTGAGCAAAACCAGCAGGACCATGCGACACCCTACACGTCCAGAATTGCTGCAGAGTCGCACGAGGAACACTCTTCTGAGCTTAAACACTTCCGCCGGCCATCAAACTCCCCAGACATGAACATTATTGAGCATATACGGGATGCCTTGCATCGCGCTATCGAGAAGAGATTTCCACCCTACAGGATTCATGATGTCATTTCACTCCAGCGGTACTTCAGGCACTGGTCGTGTCGTGTTGCGGCAGTTACGCGTGGTCGCGAGGTCCTACACGATATCAGACAGGTGTTGCAGTTTCTTTGGCTCTTCAGTGTACATCAAAACATGCACAAAATAGTGGAAATGGATCGGATACCGAATCACATTTCATACCTATGAACAGAATATCACATGACTGGAAGTGTTGTCAACAAGAGATTTACCCAAAGATTTTTGCTACTGGTATGAATAATCAACGTCAGCAAACAGCGTTTGCTGTCGATGGTCATTCTGATCATAATGCCTTGCCAACGCGAGTTCCAGTGTTAGTCCTACACATTTATGAGTACTAAGAAAGACCGACATGGGATTTAAATCAATATCTTCCATAGAACAAAGGTAATAACTGTTGGCTTGTGGTAGTACAATCATTCCTGGTAATAATCAGAAGCGATAGTGGGTTACAAGAATTATCAAACACGGTTATTAACTGTAATATTACAGAATTCTATTTTTCTCTGCTGGATTCACTGTAAACAAATTATATTTCGAAATCTGTATGACATGTATATGCATTACAAGAAAGCAATTTTAACAGATCATTTGCTAACTGTGGAAGGGAGTGGCTGCTACTTGTCCAGTCAGTACAACAGGGTGCATACGTTCTATAGAACCAAGACTGGGAAACATGATCTTATTATTTGGCAAGCCACCATCTTTTCAAATGGCTTCAAAATGGCTCTGAGCACTATGGGACTCAACTGCTGAGGTCATTAGTCCCCTAGAACTTAGAACTAGTTAAACCTAACTAACCTAAGGACATCACAAACATCCATGCCCGAGGCAGGATTCGAACCTGCGACCGTAGCGGTCTTGCGGTTCCAGACTGCAGCGCCTTTAACCGCACGGCCACTTCGGCCGGCTCTTTTCAAATGTTTTTATGATGCACAGGCTGTGCCTGTAGTCTACAGCAGTTGAGTCTCACGGCCTGCATGTTCGGGCTATTAAGTGCGATAGCGGTGTTCAGAGTCTCAACCATGCTCTATTCAACGCAAATGGCTTCTGGTCCTCGTCAATTAAGTCGGAAATGTATGTGAAGGCGACTATAAGTGAATTTTTTAAAAATAAGTAAGAAGCATTTCTCTCTCTACAATTTGGGATTGGGTCGATTGTTTAGAGTGTATTTCTTAGCAATGCGGGGCGAAATTTTTACTTAGTGAGTGTTGTCGCGATGTGGTATTTAATCATGAAAATATAGTTTTTCGCTACAGTGTGGAAGTGACTATCGGGGAAATTGATCGTCTGCCTGAAATAACAATCAATCGTAACAATACCCATGATTATCGAACTAATCTACAGATGTTTACCACTTTCTTAACATGTTTCGAATTTTCTAACGTTCCTGCGGTAGTAACAGCATTGCTTCCAAATGAGAGTCGATGATCCATGTAGCCTCAAGATAAAATATGATTTTATTGTTGTGGAGTTAAATCACTAGAGATTAGCAAGGTTATACAGATTCGTCATTACAAATAAACTATATAATACACATAACATTAGAGGAGGAGGTAAAAATATGAAATAGGGGTGGTAATATGAAATAATATGGTTTGTCGCCTTGTAAGTGCTTTACTCTGGTAAGCTAGGTTCAGTAGCTGTAGACTGCATTGGGATGCATTCGTACTGCAGCTGGCAGGCACTGCCAGTTGGTGAAGCTGATTTAACGAATTCACTAGGAGGAATAATTGTTGCAAACTGGTGGTTTTCAGTTTCCTTCTTATCATAACGTATAATTATTAACAAATTTTCTAAACAGGCGTAGTACTGTAAAATGGCGTGTTTGTTGCATATTTAGTTTTAATTTTCGATTTTTCTTGCGTTTCTGAATTTCAAAATGGTTTTGTCACTGATATGGAATACTAGTATTCCGTATTTGTACCGCACTTTCATAAGCAGTTTTATTTATAGGTATTCCTTCAGAAATGGCTTCACGAGCTCTAAAACAGTCAGACGAGTCTTCTTCTGTGTAAACAGAAATTAAAAAGGTTAAAGAAAAGAAGGTGTCCTACTTAGCAAAAACTTTCCAAGGTCCCAGGGCCACTCTACGTATTATAGTCAAATCAGATTTACCAGCTGATTTGGCCACAAAGACCGACCTTGGACGAAGGGCTGTTGTATCTAACGAGGAAGAACAACAGCTGTTTACATATAGAATGAGATTGGAAACTAAATTTTTGGGACTTACCCGAAAGAACCTTCAACAGATGTCTTTTCAGTTTGCCAAAGCCAACAATGTCTAGAATCCACCTCTGGGTGATCAGGATGGAAGAAGGTGGTTATGTCCTTTCTTGAAGGTTCATAAAAAGGATGCTTGTATTCAAAAACCCACAGAAACCTCATTTAATAAATCTTTAGATGTTCGTCTTTCTTCCCAAAGTGGGAATGTTAATATCGAAAGCTGGTAGTACACTGAATTGTTTTCAGCACTATAACATCGCAGACTGCTGGTGTGTGCATAATGGAATCTTGGATCTCACCATGTGGGTATCTCTTGTTGGTTAATGCATATCGTAATATATTAAGTATTCAATGGTCTCTGTGGTTGTAGGGCACATAGAAAACATCGTCACATTTTTAAAGTATACTAATTTCCATTATTTTAGCACAGACTGCGAAATCGCACATTGGCAATAATATCGGAGTGAGGTAACAAGAGTTTATTTGTTTAAATATCGTGTTCTGGCAGGTTAATTGTAATTACGTGCGTCTTTTATTCTGCATGAAAGTGCTGCTTGTCCCTGCTGTTGCTGTTGATCATAATGATCCGCACATAAGAACAGTATAAGAAAGATGCCAGCATACGTACCCTCTGGTATTAATACAACGGGATGGTTGGGGACAGCTTGTTTCTTATTGGTCCTGAGCGAGAGGGGGAAGGAGAAAATCATGCTTGGCTTTTAAACTGTCAGCAACGCTTATCCCAAAAGTCGCTCGCTATTCTCGCTGCTGACCGTGAAGGCACTGGCGATTTACGTTTCGTCTGCTGTGGCGAGCTGCCCCGCTCTATATATATGTTTTCTTAGGAGTACCTTTTGTGCAAGCCATCGGGTCGGTTGGGTCGCAGACGTTTAAGCACACACATTAATTAAATAATGCAAATTTCCCTACCATTCCTTGGAAATGGTTTGGCTTAGGGATGCGCAGTCATGTGCAGCTCTCTCGTTCACAGGCAGGGATTCTGAGGCGACTGCGGCATCTCGAGCAGTTGCGTTCTCTGCAAACAGCCCACTTGGTGCATTTCACCTGCATTATCCG
Organism: Schistocerca serialis cubense; assembly: GCF_023864345.2. NCBI lineage: Eukaryota > Metazoa > Arthropoda > Insecta > Orthoptera > Acrididae > Schistocerca > Schistocerca serialis. Next base: position 737,055,692 of record NC_064642.1, read on the forward strand.
ACGAATGCAAGGGCGAGTTCCCAGTAACCTTGATATGTGTTTGTAGCAGTGCGCGTACGTACAATATTTACGCACATCTATGGTTGACGGTCTCGGAAAGCAGTGAACCTCAAAAATATGCTACAGCGTCCCACACTTTGTTAACATTTACCGGGATATGATATGATGTCATTATTTCTAAAAATATGAGTGGGTACTAACTCGTTTTAGCACAAGCACACACCCCAATAATGTATGACGACTTTGCAAGAGTACGTAATTTGCAGGAGGATGGGACAATAAGGAAAGAAATTACTCACGTCAGTTGCATCGGGACATTACGCGGAATCAGCCGCGACGAGTGGAATTGTGTGCTGAACCGGGATTCGAACTCTGGATCTCCTGCTTTCCAGGCAGGTGTGGTAACCACTGTGGCACCCGGGACAAAGTGTTTATTTCAGCAGTGCGGACCATCTCGGCACGTCTCTCCGCCGATCCCCACACCCACCGAGTGCCACCTATCAACAGCCTATGTCCGTTTGCTCCATGCTCGCTTCTCTGAGGCTACAGCAGGAGGTCACACATATTCGTGCATCCGTAATGAAGAAGGCGGACCCATCGCCCATTTAGGCTAAACAGTTATATGAATACGAGAATGTCCGAAAGAACAGACACCACGCATTCATCTAAGAGTTTATAAATCGAGCTGTGCCATTTCTGCTATGTGTTTCCATCACGCTAATCTCACCGAGGGGATGAGAGTTTACAGGATCCACCTAGGTGTGTGGATAGAACGTCTAATAGCTCGCAAGAACTAAATCTCGAAACAATGTCATACTCTGCAGATTTTCTAGTACTGTGTTAATGCTTATGCATCTTTGATTAGCAATCAAAAAAAAACTGCAGCATTTGTTACTACATCATAAATTTACCGTAATTACATTATTATTCCAAACAACACTCTCGTTTTTACCCATAAACTATGACATCACACTGTCTAGTAATGCAGTAGTGTCTTAACAAGGGTTTATCAACTACAGTGTGACAGTACAAGCAGTATCTTTGTTAGCAAATTGGTAAAACTGCAGTGCTAATGGAAGTTGCTGTAACATTTAATTTAGGGAGTATGACATGACGTTATTATTTGTACCACTGAGGGAACATGTTTCCTTCTGACACACATAAACTCTATGACGACATACGCGAGCTATTAATGATTATTGGCGATGATAAAGAAATTTGTATACTTTGGGTAACAAGCAGCTGCTTTGTAATTGGCTGAAAGCATCATGACAGACCCGACACGATGTCGACCCGACGTCGCCATGACACGAAGCGACTTTTGCAGAACGTCGACGTGACCTGTTGGTGACTCGATGTCACGTCGCGATGTGATGCTGACGTGACGTCGAGAGCAGTATGCTGGAACTCACCCACGTTACTGGGTAGACTTAGGGGGACCGTCTGCCGTTTGATTCAGGCATGTGTCAATGTCACGACACTCTATGATCACGTCACAGGAGGTCGGTAAAACGGGATGGTTGAGAAAACATAAGCACTGTTTCCTTCTACGGATAGCATCGAAAGGTTCTGAGCGGCACTTGGTAGTTGCACGCTGTACACCAGAGCAACAATTGCGCTCTAACTGAAATCCAAAGGAGTGTGGTCACTTTCAGTGGGGTTGCTTGCCGATGATGTCCTTACACAAGGGCTGCATCATATGTTGGGCATCAGCAGTGTCGAAGGTTGCCAAGAACGGCGTCCTGTTAGTGATCTTACTGCGAACTGTCGTGACCGACAGCGAAACGTGCAGGAATCAACGGCCCAAAGAAAGGAGTGGTTTCATTGACGCCCTTTCTGCCACCCCTGAATATCTCTTGGTGTCGATCTTGAGTGGCGGTGTCTGTGAAATGCTTTGCTCAGGCACCGATAAGGAAACCGCGTGATTTTAGCACTAGGCGTAGAGGATGTCTGTGAAATGCTTTGCTTGGGCACCGATAAGGAAACCGCGTGATTTTAATACCAGACGGCGAGGTTCTGTCCTCCATTCCGGAGGCATCAATAGCAAGGGTGGTAATTGGACACTGAGGGATGTGGTAACCTTCCCAGCGTGTTACGCGTCCGTGATGGCATCGGGAAGAAACGTGGTGAAATTTGTTGTCAGTGTGACATCATTAACCCGGCTTACTCTTCACACGAACCTCTGAGCTGTGGCCTCTCTACGCATGTATCGGCATCTTGCTGTCTGGGGCGTCACTGAGACCTAGAGTGACGTCACAGGGTGCTAGTCTCTGCACCACTACAGAGGCAGACTGTAGGCACCTTTGAGCCAGACTTCTAGGTAGCAACGAGAGACAGTTACGGAGCCTCCAAAAACTGGACCTTTGTTTGTATTTCGATTTTATTTTACATTGCCCTTGCGAAAGTTCATCGTTGTCACCAAATAACTTTGAATTGAAACATCCCCTTAGAAAAATTAATGAATTACTGTGCTCATAAACCTCTTACGTTATCTGATTTTCAAACAACTGAGCAAAACTGAACGTACTCAGACATTTCTCTCTTTACTTATTCTGATCAACACTAAACCGACACACAATATTTTTAGCGCAACGCAATCTCACTTTCAATAATCCCCACAAAAGAATGGTCCTGACTAACAATAACCTATAGCTTTCATGAATCACTTACCTCACAAAAATCTTCGTTACTCGAACTACTGCAATACTGCCAGCTAAATAAAAGATTCTAACTACTGAAGGCACTAAATACTGATAGGCAAATGAAAGATTTTGGTAGAGAACAAACAATGTATTTAGCTTAACAGTGTTCAAAACTCATTATATAAATATCAGTTCATGACATCCAGTCTTACAAATTTCCTTTTTTCTGATGGACACACATCCAGATCGTCCGTTCTCAAAGTGATGCCATCTCTCTCCCCACATCCACCACTGCTGGCAGCTCACCTCCAACTGCGCAACGCTACGCGCTGTTCACATCCAACTGCCCAACACTACAATAGCAAATATTCCAACAATGCAAACCAGCCACAGACTGCACACAGCACAGTCTTTGATTTTCATCCAGAGCGCTACGTGGCGTTACCAACATAAAAACCTAAATAGCCTACTGACAGAGTCAGCTGCATTATCTCAAGTGAATGCCTGAAAAACTGCAAACGGCTATTACTGAACGCTTGGAGAATGTTTCAGAATATTTAAGATATAATTTGAAGGGAGCGGTTAACTTTCAAAACCCTGTACTCTCCGACGCTGATGTCGATATTTTTTTTTCCTTTTACCGTGGTACGGAAGCTAGTGCACGAAAAATATACTACAGGTACATCTCCGTCTAGTCACGCTTTTACGGAGTTCAGACAGTGGACTCGGTGGACTGTGTAGCTGTCCAAATTTTCACCGTTGGCACGCCCTCCCTGTGTTAGCAACAGGACCAGCTTATCCGCAGTTGCGTGTACGCAGTGTGCGTGCGACTGATTGCGGGGTAGGGTAGGGACGCACAGGCAGGGGAGCGGATGAGCCAGGCCTTCAAAATAAAACTTTTACACAGGCTGGGGCGAGGAAATACGGAAGTCGGTATCGACCGGGCGTGCTGAGGACTTGGGCGCTGGTGAACATCGGTCACGCGGCCGGCGACTTCCGTGTCAGCGACGGAGAACATTTGGCGCCGGACATAAATCAAGACCTCAAGATCGCGCAGGCAGCCGCGACGCATGCGAATTGGCGTGCGCGCTGGAGTCACCTCGTGGAAAGCGGCCCGCCGTACCGTGCAATTTCATACACGTTTTGCAGTCCCGGTTTTTGTACCCCGGCCATAACGACCCTTTAGAAGCAGCATTAAGCAGAAGGTGCTTCATTAGAAAGGCGTACGGAACGCTGCCAACGGCACAAATAAAAACTGAGACGTGTGAAAATGGCTCGCAAGTTTCCCTGTAAATCGCGTGTAGTAGCAACAGCGTAGGACACGTCCATCATCTGAGGGTGGAGGGGTAACAAGACAGCTGCAGTCATTTTTGTCTGATTTTTCTAACTCTTGTACCGTGCTCTCTTCTCCTATGCTTACTGTTAACGAGCGAGACGCTGCAATGGGTCACATACTTCTCTGCTGCTGAGATGCTATAGTTATCTTGAACCAACTGTCTCATTAACACGATATAGAAGAGGCGTTAGTCTCTGTCTTGCGACCATACTCTTTCTCATTTCGTGTTTCTTATCTATTTCTTTCTTTTGACCTTCATAACAAGCAATAGTTATCATAGACACGCCAGGTTAGCCGAGAGCGCTAATGCGCTGCTTCCTGTACTCGGGTAGGCGCGCCGGCCCCGGATGGAATCCGCCCGCTGGACTGACAACGAGGGCCGGTGTGCCGGCCAGCCTAGATGTGGTTTTTAGGCGGTTTTCCACATCCCTCTAGGTGAATACCGGGCTGCAAAACTGTTGCATCCTTGAGCCCTAGTTTCTAGATGTACCCTTGTCCGGTTAGTGGCTGACGCTACAGATCTTTATTTATAGAAATATACAGTACAATCACCAACAAATTTTACATATTCACATACACCTTTACCTTTTATCCAAACAAATACAGATTCATTAGGATTGAGTTTTCTTTCGTTACGTGTATACAATACAAGTGGAGACGTAGAGTCATAAGCAGATTTACCAAAGTCTTTATTAGCAATTTCAAACATATGATAAGTACGATAGGCAATTACATCTCTATCATTAAAACTTTCAAGTCCAGGTACACTAGAAGCTCCTCTACCACCTCTTACTATGGCAATGGTGAACCATCCATTTCCATGTGAGCATGTGCCGTTTATATCCAAGCTGAAATTAAGAGAACATCCAAGAAATACACATGGTCCATCGACGAGGGCGTGGGCTGCAACACTCTTCACTGGAATGGGTTTTTCTTGTCTCCTGATGTCGTTGATAGTTCGATGTTTTCTATATTTTTGTAAAGTGTTGTGCGACGACGATGTCGATATCTCCACGTCCCGTCTCAATTACACGACTCACAGACATTTGAAACACATCCGCACTTTTCCATGATTGACACTAGACGCAGACAGACGGGGTACTCTGATTCCATGCTGGGGGGGTACGGGGAGGCGGCCTGGTAGGGCATCCGGCCACCCCTTCCACTTAACATGCCAAATCCTATTTAACCACTCCAACCCCGCGCAAAATGCGGGACAAAACGCGCAAGCGATAGCAATAACAAGCAATAGTTATCATATACACTCCTGGAAATAGAAAAAAGAACACATTGACACCGGTGTGTCAGACCCACCATACTTGCTCCGGACACTGCGAGAGGGCTGTACAAGCAATGATCACACGCACGGCACAGCGGACACACCAGGAACCGCGGTGTTGGCTGTCGAATGGCGCTAGCTGCGCAACATTTGTGCACCGCCGCCGTCAGTGTCAGCCAGTTTGCCGTGGCATACGGAGCTCCATCGCAGTCTTTAACACTGGTAGCATGCCGCGACAGCGTGCACGTGAACCGTATGTGCAGTTGACGGACTTTGAGCGAGGGCGTATAGTGGGCATGCGGGAGACCGGGTGGACGTACCGCCGAATTGCTCAACACGTGGGGCGTGAGGTCTCCACAGTACATCGATGTTGTCGCCAGTGGTCGGCGGAAGGTGCACGTGCCCGTCGACCTGGGACCGGACCGCAGCGACGCACGGATGCACGCCAAGACCGTAGGATCCTACGCAGTGCCGGAGGGGACCGCACCACCACTTCCCAGCAAATTAGGGACACTGTTGCTCCTGGGGTATCGGCGAGGACCATTCGCAACCGTCTCCATGAAGCTGGGCTACGGTCCCGCACACCGTTAGGCCGTCTTCCGCTCACGCCCCAACATCGTGCAGCCCGCCTCCAGTGGTGTCGCGACAGGCGTGAATGTAGGGACGAATGGAGACGTGTCGTCTTCAGCGATGAGAGTCGCTTCTGCCTTGGTGCCAATGATGGTCGTATGCATGTTTGGCGCCGTGCAGGTGAGCGCCACAATCAGGACTGCATACGACCGAGGCACACAGGGCCAACACCCGGCATCATGGTGTGGGGAGCGATCTCCTACACTGGCCGTACACCACTGGTGATCGTCGAGGGGACACTGAATAGTGCACGGTACATCCAAACCGTCATCGAACCATTCGTTCTACCATTCCTAGACCGGCAAGGGAGCTTGCTGTTCCAACAGGACAATGCACGTCCGCATGTATCCCGTGCCACCCAACGTGCTCTAGAAGGTGTAAGTCAACTACCCTGGCCAGCAAGATCTCCGGATCTGTCCCCCATTGAGCATGTTTGGGACTGGATGAAGCGTCGTCTCACGCGGTCTGCACGTCCAGCACGAACGCTGGTCCAACTGAGGCGCCAGGTGGAAATGGCATGGCAAGCCGTTCCACAGGACTACATCCAGCATCTCTACGATCGTCTCCATGGGAGAATAGCAGCCTGCATTGCTGCGAAAGGTGGATATACACTGTACTAGTGCCGACATTGTGCATGCTCTGTTGCCTGTGTCTATGTGCCTGTGGTTCTGTCAGTGTGATCATGTGATATATCTGACCCCAGGAATGTGTCAATAAAGTTTCCCCTTCCTGGGACAATGAATTCACGGTGTTCTTATTTCAATTTCCAGAAGTGTAGTACCTCGACATCAAATTTCGCTCTCAGTAGGGTTACAAGTTAATGAAATTGTTCATAGATCGGTTTGCTGGAGTTCTTCATTCTTTTTCCCAATTTCCTTTATATATTTAATACACATTATTCTTTTATAACGTAATAGTTCGTAACACTTTAGTATTATTTCTAAGTGTTAAAATTTTCACGATTTAGTTTAAATGTGTTCCTCTCGTTTAAAGAGTAATACTAAATTCGATATAATGATCTGGTATTAGCTTTGTTAACGACCATTTTATGATTTCCAGACGCTTGTTAACTCTTCCACATACAATGGAAGTGGGGTATCCACACTGAATGCAAACAACTTCTCTCCAATACGCAACACAGATACAGGTAGCATCGATCATCTGAAACTCACGTTTGCTGTCCCTTTCTTGTCTGCTTTCAAAAGGCTGTGCCTAGTTGAAATTGCTTTCCTTGAACTTCAGGGAAGTCTTTCACATAGGTTAATACTGTACACTGTAAATAAAATAAAATACGTGCTTATGGGATGTTATACAGACAAATACTGATTCAGACATGTTGAATCAGAATTTCGGCGTCTCTTCCAAGAAGTTATTGTTGTTGTGGTCTTCATTCCAGAGACTGATTTGATGCAGCTCTCCGTGCTACTCTATCCTGTGCAAGCTTCTTCATCACCCAGTACCTACTGCAACCTACATTCTTCTGAATCTGTTTAGTGTATTCATCTCTTGGTCTCCCTCTACATCTACGATTTTTACCCTCCGCACTGCCCTCCAATACTAAATTGGTGATCCGTTGATGCCTCAGAATATGTCCTACCAACCGATCCCTTCTTCTAGTCAAGTTATGCCACAAATTTCTCTTCTCCCAAATTCTGTTCAATACCTCCTCATTAGTTATGTGATCTACCCATATAATATCCAGCTTTCTTCTGTAGCACCACATTTCGAAAGCTTCTATTCTCTTTTTGTCGAAACTATTTATCGTCCACGTTTCACTTCCATACATGGCTACACTCCATACAAATACTTTCAGAAACGACTTCCTGACACTGACATCAATACTCGATGTTAACAATTTCTCTTCTTCAGAAACGCTTTCCTTGCCATTGCCAATCTACATTTTATATTTTCTCTACATCGACCATCATCAGTAATTTTGCTCCCAAAGTAGCAAAACTCATTTACTACTTTAAGCGTCTCATTTCCTAATCTAATACCCTCAGCATCACCCGATTTAATTCGACTACATTCCATTGTCCGCTTTTTGCTTTTGTTGATGATCATCTTATATCCTCCTTTCAAGACACGGTCCGTTCCGTTCAACTGCTCTTCCAAGTCCTTTCCTGTCTCTGACAGAATTACAATGTCATCGGCGAACTTCAAAGTTTTTATTTCTTCTCCATCAATTTTAATTCCAGCTCCGAATTTTTCTTTTGTTTCCTTTACTGCTTCCTCAATATACAGATTGAATAACATCGGGGATGGGCTACAACCCTGTCTTACTCCCTTCCCAACACTGTTTCCCTTTCGCGCACCTCAATTCTTATAACTGCCAGCTGTACAAATTGTAAATAGCCTTTCGCTCCCTGTATTTTACCCCTGCCACCTTCAGAATTTGAAAGAGAGTATTCCAGTCAAGATTGTCAAAAACTTTCTCTAAGTCTACAAATGCTAGAAACGTAGGTTTGCCTTTCCTTAATCTATTTTCTAAGATAAGTCGTAAGGTCAGTATTTCCTCACGTGTTCCAACATTTCTAAGGAATCCAAACTGATCTTCGCCGAGATCGGCTTCTACCGGCCTTTCCATTCGTCTGTAAGGAATTCGCGTTAGTATTTTGCAGCCATGGCTTATTAAAATTATAGTTAGATTATTTTCACATCTGTCAACCCCTGCTTTGGAGTTTTTAAATTCTTCTTGAAGTCTGAGGGTATTCCTCCAAGAAGAGTGTTACGAATTTCGGGATGGTTCGTGTGAAATAGGGTAATTTTCACATTCGCGTTCCCTCTCACCGAGCACGTTCTCCATCTTAAATGATATTTCATTGGCGAGTCACTGAATACGAAACTTCGCACCTCCCTACATAGGGGACTAGTACGGTAACGGGTTGAAAACTCTTTAGTAAACCCAGTAAAATCTTCTTAACGTGCAGAAGTTGTCACAGCTGTTATGGCACAGGATAGTAAGGGATAGAAATTAGAAACAGAATATTAAAAACTCACCCACATTGCCTCAGACAGGTCATGCCAGAGATAGAGGCGGAAGCAGTAAGCGATCAAGCATGTCGCAAGTGGGTCGCGTCGGCGACACCGTCTGCCGAATGAGAGTAAGCATTCAGCGAAAAGGAGTACAAAAGCCAAAGGAAGTGAGACAAGCATATTCGTTAGCTCGCTAGGAATGTTGCAAAGAGCTGTGTGTGTGATAGAGAGGGACAGACAGTGCAGTTAACAGCCTATTAAGTGAACGCAGCAGAACAGGAGAAAACATTAAATGATGACGAACTGAAACCCTCAGCTGCTGACAGGAGTTGTTGATATACCTTGATGTGGACAGCTGAAAATGTGTGCCCCGACGGGGACTCGAACCCGGTCGTGGGACACATTTTCAGCTGTCCACATCAAGGTATATCAACAACACTTGTCGGCAGCTGAGGGTTTCAGTTCGTCATCATTTATTCCAGGGAATAGAAACATTAAGTCATTACAAATCGAGCTTTTTTTCATAAACTCCACTTCCGACTGCGATGTACCTCCGACTTCTCATGAATACATCAAGGGCAGAGCTTTTGCGGCCGTCTTTGGCTTCCTATTACGAGGACACCACTGCTCGTAATTCGAACAATCGGTTCGTCTCTACAGTTTACTTGTTATGTATAGACTTCGCCTTTCAGCTACCCCTACAGGCAAATACCTCAAGAGCACACCGATGTTATGGTTCAAATGGCTCTGAGCACTATGGGACTCAACCGCTGAGGTCATTAGTCCCCTAGAACTTAGAACTAGTTAAACCTAACTAACCTAAGGACATCACAAACATCCATGCCCGAGGCAGGATTCGAACCTGCGACCGCAGCGGTCTTGCGGTTCCAGACTGCAGCGCCTTTAACCGCACGGCCACATCGGCCGGCACACCGATGTTAGTTAGAGTACTATTCGTACCGTCACGTTGCAAGTTGCCTCGTCAGGAAATGGTATTAATGGAGATACTCTCATATTCTGAAAAGAAAACAGAATACCTTAAGCGATTGGGGTGGGACGTTCATAGTCCTAGGAGTGTACTTTAGTCTGATCTGCAGAAATGATTAGCGTTTCAGTCCTTGGTTCAGCAGGACTAGACGCCAGGAAGGCATCTGGCCCACACGGTATCCCCGTAAGATTTTATGTTGACTATGCTACAAATATAGCACCATTCTTATCCTTCACCTATCAGAGATCATTGGAACAGCGGAAAGTTCCACGGGACTGGAAGAAGGCCCTGGTCATAGCAATCTATAAAAAGGTTAGAAAATCGAGTGCACATAATTACCGGCCAATTTCACGGACATCGATTTGTCGTAGAATCATGGAACATATTTAGTGTCCAGACATAATGACCTTTCTCGACTCTGAGAAGCTAATCTGCAGAAACCACCACGGTTTTAAGAAGCAGCGGTCATGCGAGACACAACTGGCCCTCTTTGTGCATGATATACAACAGGTTCTAGATACCGGCTCCCAGGTTGATGCCATATTTATAGACTTTCGAAAGGCGTTCGACTCAACTCCACACTGTCGTTTGCTACAAAAAGTGCGCGCTTACGGTCAATCTGATGACATATGCGGTAGGATATAAAGATTTCTAACAGACATGGAGCAGTATGTCGTCCTGAACAGGGTGACTTCAACAGAAAAAAGCGTAACTTCAGGTGTGCCCCAGGGTAGCGTAATAGGTCCTCTGCTTTTTACGATTTACGTAAACGATCTGGTTTATGCTATTGACAGCGCCCTTAGACTGATGCTGTAGTCTACAGAAAAGTAGTATTACACGATGAGGATTTGCAGAAAATAAATGCGTGGTGTAAGGACTGGCAGTTATCTCTCAATATTAGTAACCTAGTGATTATACCAAGGCGAATATCCTCATTAATGTACGAGTACAAAATAAATGCCCAGCCTTTGGAAGCGGTAATGTCCCTCAAGTATCTGGGTGTGACTATTCGAAATGATCTCAATGGAATGATCAGATTACACAAGTAACGGGTAAGGCGAACTCTATATTGTGGTTTATTGGTAGAATCCTGAAGCGATGCAGTCCTTCAACAAAGGAAATAGCTTACAATACGTTAGTTCGTCCAGTCTTGGAGTATTGTTCGTCTGTGTGGGACCCTTACCAGTTGGGTCTGATTCAAGAGATTGAGAAGGTGCAAAGAAGAGCGGCAAGGTTTAGCCATCGCGAGAGCGTTACACATCTCATAGAAAGTTTGACGTGGGACACCCTTGCAGATAGACGGCGCTCTAAACAGAAGGCGCTGCTCACGAAATTCCGAAATCCGATCTTCACCGAGAATGTAGAGCATATATTATTAACACCAACTTTCAAATAGCGCAATGATCACCATTTAAAGATAAGGGAAATAAGAGCTCGTACTGAGACGTTCAAACAGTCGTTTTTCCCTCGCGCGATCCGCGAATGGAACAGAGGGGGGGAAATATGACTGGCGCGAATTGTGCCCTCCGCCACACACCGCTTTGTGGCTAGCGGAGTATATATGTAGATGTAGATATCCTGTTGCCTATTAGGCACAGCGTCAGCCATTTTGTTCCACGCGTGATGGCATCGACGCGTATAATGCGCGAATGGCGTCCTGCAGTATAACCATCCATGCTGCATTCACCTGGTTCCAAGGTTCATCTGTGGCGGTTAGCGTTGGGTCACCCGATAAGTCTCGTGATATGGCGGGCCTCGGCAGAAGGCTGATATCCTGTGACACTAAGGAGGCACGTATTCGTGTAGCAACATGTGGTCATGCATCGTCTTGTGGTAAAATGGTGTCTGGGGTGTTGCGCAGAAAGGCTATGGCTACGGGTCGCAGGATTTAACGCAGGTCACACTGGTCCCAATACCCTGGACATGCACCAGCTGTGATTTGTGGCTGTACACAATAGCACTTCACATGGTAAGGCCTTCCGTTGGTACCGCATGTCTCGTGCGAATGCGTCACTGTTATACTGCTCCCCTTGTCTGCGGCGAACCAAAATCTATCCAGACCATCACACAGGAATTCCAAACCGCGTCAGGATTCACTGCGAGTACTATGACAGTTAGGCGGGAGGTGAGAAGACTTGAATTTCATGGCCGAGCCCGGATTTGTCCGAAAACATTGTCTGATACTGTTCCTGTCCAAAGTGACGTCGTTCCATACACCACTGCCTTCTAGCATGTTTCTGCACATTAGTCAGAGGTAGGAGGACAAGTGAACAACGCCCCCATAAGCTATGCCGTAATAAACGGCAACGGACTGTTTTCCCCGATAGTGTACAATGTATTACACCGTTCCACGGAGCTGAGGAGGACGCAGACCTGTCCTGCAACGCCATTCGGTTGAGGAGCCGACCTTCTTCGTGGGCCATCTAGGTGGTGCGACCTGACCCATTTCGTCGTGTTCTACGGCATTTGCTGAGCCATTCGGCACACATCCGTTGCGCTGCCGAAACACTTCGTCCCACACGATCAGCAATTTCCCGAATGGATGCATTATATACTCTCATGCCAGTAATGCGCTCTCTTTCAAGCACACTGGTTCGTCGGTGCGGTTGGTGATTATGACTGTGTGGCATGCTGCACGTCATCTCAAGTCACTCTAATCCATTACTATCGAGAGCAAGAAGTACATTTTGCCGGTAGGTGACATTGCTCCGCGATATCGACGTTGACCTTAAACGCGCGGCCTCACACGGTTCAAATGCTGATCATTTCTGCAGAACATACTAATGTACATGTCCTGTGACTATGAGCGTCCTATCTCTAGTAGTTCAAGGCGTTCTATTTTTTCTGAACGTGAGTGTACTTGGCGGTTTCTAATCAGCCAACAACAAATAAGTGAAGGTACTGAACGGTTAATGATACAGATAGAGGCTGTGCGTACGTAGTACCAGCCATATTCTTGTATCTGGATCTCTGGATCACCGATAGGTGTTGGAGCTACTGCACGTGCTTGTTGAGTTACTATGTTACACCAACGGAATGACGTCTACTGCTCCACATTCTTTTTAAAGGACATCTCGTTCACGCCAGTGACTACTATAAGTTTTCATTACACTATTGCAATTTCGGCCTTAGGGCATTATCAAATGCTGTTATTGGGGCTTTAAGCCATGTCAACGCAATGTAAGCTGACACATTTGTATGTCGTTCTCAATACTGTTAAATACATTCGTGATGTTGTTACACGGTGCGAATGTATTTAACAGTGTTGACAGCGACATACAAATGTGTCAGCTTACATTACGTTGACATGGCTTACAGCCATAATATCAGCACTTGATAATGGCCTAAGGCCAAGACTGCAATAGTGTATTTTTTATTACATAGCCATAATATCAGCAGTTGATAATGGCCTAAGGCTGAAATAGCAACAGCGTAATAAAAACTTATAACAGTCACTGGCGTGAACATGATGTCCTTCAAAAAATTTCTTATGACTGCGAATCCCAGCTACAACAAGTTTGCTCCACACTCTGTTCAGTTGCATGTTTATACGAAACATGACGGCACGGCACAACATCATTCTTACGCAGTGGAATAAAAACACGAGTAGACCCTCCTAAATATGGTACTCCGTGAAAATAAATTGTCTACCACATTCTGAGTAAGCAGCAGCAGTATCTCCATCACAAACTCATCCATAAATACCATACCGCCATAATCAGCAATGGTAAAAACTCGAGGCATGCTAAACGATACAATATTGGCAAACAAATCATTATCAGAAAGACATTTGAAAAATTCAGTTACGTAAACACAAGCACAATATACTACTACTCCTAAAGCTGGAAACCATTTCGCTTGACTTTTATTTACGTATTCTTAGACTTTAATTATTGTGAAATACTATCAATTTAATTTAATTACCTTAATGTATGCCAAAATGGTCAGTAATAATTGAAATGTTATCTCTTTGTTCTTTTGATATTTTTAGTGTGACCTTTAAATTTGCTTTGATCGACTGAGCACTGCGCGATAATGTTGCTTGGCCAATGGTTTGTGCCTATTATTTAATTTGTAAAAAAAGTAATAGAAAATTGAATCAACTTTCAAAGTTTCATGTTTTCTAGGCTTCACCATGAGCCGGTAACAATCCCGTACTAGCTGAGGTCGTAATTACATGGAAAAAACAGACTTCATTATGAATTTCTAGTAGCTATACATAATTCAAGAAACTACATGGGTCTCACAAATGGTTCTATATTCAGGTTTCTAGATCCAGTTAACGTTGCATTGAGCACGTTAATGGCATTCGTGCAATTACATTCAATCTGCCAGTATTCATCTGCGAAAGTTTGATACCTCTTTTTCTCTTGACAGACGATATCAGAAAAGTGTTATATATTCATACATTTTTCCTAAGAAGTTATCGACCAAAACAATGACGCCAGCGACAACAATTCGCGTACAGGCGAATTTTATCGCAATTCCCTACCAAACAGATATTCTCTTCGGCGTACAACGTAATATTATCCTGATGTATCATATTGCACCCTGTGGGAGCGGAAGTCATTAATACTCTTATATTATTGCTACCAGTCACAATATTATCCTGATATTTTGTAACAACTTCACAGTTTTAGCGTCAAAACAAAAATCACAGACGATAAATAATACCATAGCAATATAGAACTAACATTTAAAAGAATGGCGGAAAGTGACAAGTTGTCTCTGCAAACAGCTGTGTCTCTGTAGCCAAAAAGAACTGGACAACTGTTATATGGAATGTTTTATTCGAATTAGTCTGTAATGTGTATTTACTACATAGAACAACTTATATGGTCGGACAATCTGTCAAATATTTTATTCATAATCTGTCAGTGCTCCTAAGATAACGTACAATGAGCTGATGTGCGAATTCGTCACACCTACGGCGTTGCTTCTTCATCAATGGCTCTTTTCCGTAAAGTGTGGCTGGAAACACTCACATGGGAAGTTGTTGCCCTGAATCCCAGGCCGGCCTCTGTAGCCGAGCGGTTCTAAGCGCTTCAATCTGGAACCGCGCGACCGCTACGGTCGCAGGTTCGAATCCTGCCTCGGCTAAGGATGTGTGTGATGTCCTTCGGTTAGTTAGGTTTAAGTAGTTCTAAGTTCTAGGGGACTGATGACCTTAGATGTAAAGTCCCATAGTGCTCAGAGCCATTTGAACCATTTCTGAAGCCCAATTTTAAACGTTTAGATTCTGCGATACTGCAGTACTAATAGAACACGTACATCAATAGAACTTGTTGTTAAAACATTGAAAAATTTGATATTAATCATGACACATCCTTGCAGGAAATGCAACTTTTTATAATTTTCGCTGTAATTCACAGGACCCGGCGGGGCAGTTACATTCGGCAGCGATTATCAGCATAAATATTCTCTTCCACCAGAGAGTATCCAAAATTGTTGGAATAAGCTTTTTTTCGCTGAAACAAATGCAGTGTTGCAGCGCGGTTAATTAAAATTAAAATGACAGCGGCGATGGTGCTTATTAGGACTGGTGCGGTTCTACGGTTAGCGGTCTGCCAACGTAATCGGTTAAAATTTGGTCCGTCTCATGTCTAAATTATGTTCCGTATTCAGTCGGTGAAATATCTATTCAATTTAATGTCTCGTGGCCTTGTTAAATGAAACTTACACGCTGGGCTTCGAAAGTGAGAGGAAGCTATTTCTAGCGCAATGCCTCTTAAAAACATAAATAAAAATTTCGATGATGTCATTTAAATGATTGTATAGTTGTGTAGCAGCAGCTTTTCACAATATTTGAAAGCGGCTATTATGAGGTTTTTTTTATGGAGTAATGGGTCTTTTTCCTAGGCACACGTGCATTAAGGTATTCTACAAACAATGGTACAAAAGCGTTGTGGTAAATAAAAGAAGAAACGCAGCTTTGTGAGCTGCAATAAAATAATGTAAATTTTGTCATCTAAATCTCTACGAACTGGGGTATAGCGCCATCTGGCGGAAGATCTTTGTTGATATCTCAGTTACCTGCCACGATATTCAGTTCAGAGGTGAGAAACAGTCTCAATAGGTTGTATGGATGTTGCAAGGGAGCCATCTTCAGTGCGCAACGATCAACGACAGCCCCCAAAGATGTATGTTGATCCACAAAACGTGCCCAAGAACGGACAATGTCCTCGAAGCCGTGTAGGTTGAGAAATCTGCATTTGTTTTCATTTAATCCTGCACCTCGTAAACGATCCCACCGATTCCACCTGCGACCGACTCGCCTTTGTGTTTTAAATGTCCGAATCGCGTTTAATCAAACGGTTTTTGAACGTTACGTTGCAGGGAAAGGAATACTTTTTAACTACGAACGTAACAATAGTTATTTAAAAAAACTCACGACAACGAACTGCATAAAATGGATTTCATTAGTACTGGTGGTTTCGGCCGTGAGTCATCATGTGGTACGAAAATCACTTAAAACATTTCGTTTTTCATGAATATTGGTATTTGTTGTAGTCGTCTCATGTGAATAGGACGATTGATGCACTTGTAAATGCTGTGGTTGAGTTTTTTATTATGTATTTCATGTGTATTAAAATCTTCAATGCTCTGTGTTTCATTATTAATGACAAACAAAATGTCTGAAGTGATTCTCGGACCAGATGATGACTTACGGTCGAAACCGGTGGTTGGTGTTGTTGTCTTCAGTGCTGAGATTGGTTTGATGCAGCTCTCCATGCTACACCATCCTGTGTAAGCCTCTTCATCTCCCAGTATCTGCTGCAACCTACATCCTTCTGAATCTAAACTTGTCTTGTCTAAACTGTTTATCGTCCATGTTTCACTTCTGTACTTGGATATACCCCACACAATTACTTTCAGAAAGGACTTCCCGTAACTTAAATCTATTCTCGACGTTAACAAATTTCTCTTCTTCAGAAACGCTTTTCTTGCCATTGCCAGTCTGTATTTTTATATCCTCTCTACTTCCACGTTTTGCTTTTGTTGAAGTACGTCTTATATCCTCCTTTAACGACACTTCCCATCCCCTTCACAAAGCATCCCGCCCCTCAAAGTTCTTTTCTGTCGCTGACAGAATTACAATGTCATCGGCAAACATCAAAGTTTTTATTTCTTCTCCATGGATGTTAATTCCTACTCCAAATTTTTCTTTTGTTTCCTTTACTGCTTGCACAGTATACAGAAGAGTAACATCGGGGATAGTCAACAACCCTGTCTCACTCCCTTCTCAAGTATTGCTTCCCTCTCGTGCCCATCGACTCTTATCTCTGCGGTCTGCTTAGGCACAAATTGTGAATAGCCTTTCACTCACTGTATTTCACTCCTGCCACCTTTACATTTTGAAAGAGAGTATTCCATTCAACGATGTCAAAAGCTTGCTCTAAGTCACCTACAAACGTAGGTTTCCCTTTCATTAATCTATCTTCTATGAGAATTCGTAGGGTCATTATTACCTTGCATCTACCTACATTTCTGCATAATCCAAACTAATATTCGCCAATGTCTGCTTCCACCAGTTTTTCCATTCGTATGTAAAGGATTCGTCTTAGTATTTTGCAGCCGTGACTTACGAAACTAATGGTTCGATGATTTTCACACCTGTCAGTACCTTCATCTACAGCTACATGGTTACTCTGCAATTCACACTTAGGTGCCTGGTAGTGGGTTCTTCGAACCATTTTCATACTACTTCTCTACCATTCCACTCTCCAATGGCGCGTGGGAAAAAAGAACACCTAAATAGAAATAATTCAAAAGCCAAGATCGCTTAAATACTAAACGCTAAAGATGCCAACATCGAATCTGAATGTAGCTTAACATTTATAAACCATTTGGATATAGCGATACATGAGGAAGACCAGCTGATATAAAATCATTGTCACAGAAATAAAAAACAAAAAATAACTGCTCTCATGGTCATTCTATTCCATCAGAAATAGTTTTATCTTGTGACTTCGGTTTTATATATCTGATGGAACAGAATAACCATGAGAGCAGTTGTTTTTTGTTTTTTATTTCTGTGACAATGATTTTGTATCAGCTGGTCTGCCTCATGTATCGTTATATCCAAATGGTTTATAAATGTTAAGCTACATTCAGATCCGATGTTGGCACCTTTAGTGTGTTGAAACCGGTTAAACAGTGTTTAAGCGATCTTGGCTTTTGAATCATTTCTACAACAGAGTGATCGCCCCACAACACACTATGTGTTCACTGCAGAACACCTAAATCTTTCCGTTCGAACTCTGATTTATCATATTTTATTATGATGATTATTTCTCCCTAAGTAGGTGGGGGTCAACTAAATATTTCCGCATTCGGAGGAGAAATTTGGTGATTGAAATTTCGTAAATAGATCTCGCAGCAAAGAAAACCGTCTTTGTTTCAGTGACTGCCACCCCAACTTGCGTATCATATCAGTGACACTCTCACCCCTTTTGCACGATAACACCAAACGAGCTGCCCTTCTCTGCACTTTCTTGATGTCCTCCGTCAATCCTACCTGGTAAGGACCCCACACCGCGCAGCAATATTCCAGCAGAGGACGGCCAAGTGTAATGTAGGCTGTCCCTTTTGTGGGCTTGTCGCATCTTCTAAGTGTTCTGCCAACAAAGCGCAGTCTTTGTTTCGCCTTCCTCACAATACTATTCGTGTGGTATTTCCTATTTAAGTTGTTCGTAATTGTAATTCCTAAGTATTTAGTCGAACTGACAGCCCTTAGATTAGTGCGATTTATCGTATACCCAAAATTTATCGTATTTCTTTTGTACCCATATGGATGACCTCGCACTTTTCTTTGTTTAGTACCAATTACCACTTTTCGCACCATACAGAAATTCTCTCTAGATCATTTTGTAATTGGAATTGATCATCGGATGATTTTACTGTACGGTAAATTACAGCGTCATCTGCAAACAATCTAAGGGGGTTGCTCAGATTATCATCTAGATAACTTACGTAAATCAGGAACATCAGAGGGCCTATGACACTATCTTGCGGAACGCCAGATATCACCTGTTCTACTCGATGATTTACCGTCTATCACTACTAACTGTGACCTCTCTGAGAGGAAATTACTTTCTCCGGAATTGGAATTATTTATTCTTCTTGAAGTCTGAGGGAATTTCGCCTCTCTCATACATCTTCCACACCAGACGGAAGAGTTTTGTCTTGGCTGGCTCTCCCAGGGCTACCAGCCCCTCTAACGGAATATTGTCTACTCCCAGGGCTATTTCGACTTAGGTCACTCAGTGCTGTGTTAAATTCCTCACGTAGCATCATATATCCGTTCTCATCATTATCTACGTCCTCTTCAATTTCCGTAATTTGTCCCTCAATATTACCCATAATGTTGCTTAACATATAAACTGAGGATCGTCGTCCCACAATCCTGTTATTCGCATTCATGTTTAAAGGCTTGTGACGATAGATAGCTATACTGCCGCTTTCTGTGGAAACAGCCACTGGATCTGTGAACGTCCGTCATACCACGAACAAATAGAGAAGAGTAAACAGCTATGACACCACGATTCTGCCGCTCGCGCCCACGCACACACAAACACACACATATGACCCGTATGAGGTTTGGCAAGCCGTGGTCGGTATTTTTATACTGGATGGCGAATATTTGTCACAACCTGAAGTAACCATGGGGAGGCCTTAAGAAAGCGTAATACGTCCTCTGACGTTGTCAGGTACATAGACGACTTTTCGGGTAAGACCAGCAACACTATCACGTTTTTCACTGGTGGTACCCTTGTCTGCAGCAAGGTGCTGTCGTTGGACGATCCTTGTAAGAAAATGCAGAGAAAAACAACCAATTGTCTTTCCGGGTGCTTTCACGCAAGAAGACTTACCAGTTTGATAAAACCGGTGTTCCTTTTTAGGAAATAAGATACTGAAACAAGCTGTATAAACTGCCTTGCTAATATCATGCAATGTTAAAATCGTCGCTTTGGACCAGGCTGTCAGCTAGATGCAGTGTGAATATTTACAACCGGTTAAATTAACATTACATGTTAACTACCTGGTGGCATTGAATGAAAGTGCATGGGCATATTGCCGAAGGACTCCCAATCCTACACAATAACTTGGAAATCACATGGTGTGAATTCTTACGCCAGATGTGACTGGCCACGCAACACAATTCAATTCAAGGACCGGGAAAAGACAGTGTGCGTCTGTCAGCGAGGAATTACGGTGCACTGTGGCGATGTTCTTCATTACAACATGACCTGGCGACGATATCTTTATGACTCCACACAGGCAAGAATCGTCGGGAAACTGGAAGACGGACAATGTGTGACCACAGGCATAACTGCCCAAAGAAGAGGAGCTGGTCCACCACGATTAGCTACATTGGCAGACGAACGTTACACTGTGCAATATGCAAGAACAGAAAGTGTAATTGCAACCACGCTTAACAGGACTTCAAGGCACGCAGTGTCATATTCCACAGTGGAACGGCGACTGCTTGTGGGGTGGTTTCTCTGCCGCACGACCAGTACCGTATGTTCTGTTGCACCCGCACATCGACGGCACCGTTTGCCGTGGCTCCAAGAGCTTGGGACTGGAGAAACGAGGAGAGTGGTTGTGTGCTGCTTTCGGCGACAGTAGATTCAGTCTGAGTCGTGGCTCTACACATACCTCCAAATGGCGAGAGGCAGGAAAACTAGATGCACCCAGGAACATTGCCGCACATGATCAAATTGCTTATCCAAGTATTATGGTATGGGGAGAAATAATGTTGCATCAAGCTACAGCCCTCCGAATCTTTCCACATGGTACATTCACCGGTCAACGTTATTGCAATCCTGCCCTTCTTCCCCATGAGCGACTATTCAGGGGTGCATTAGACGCTGAGTTCATCTCTAAGCATGACAATGTGCGACCACATCTAGTAGTGAGGGCGGAAAGCGTTTTGGAGCCAGAGAATATTGAGCGAATTATACTGACCCTACGAGTTATCTTAGAAAATAGATTAAGGAAAGACAAACCTACGTTTCTAGCATTTGTAGACTTAGAGAAAGCTTTTGACAATGTTGACTGGAATACACTCTTTCAAATTCTGAGGGTGGCAGGGGTAAAATACAGGGAGCGAAAGGTTTTTTACAATTTGTACAGAAAGCAGATGGCAGTTATAAGAGTCGAGGGGCATGAAAGGGAAGCAGCGGTTGGGAAGGGAGTGAGACAGGGTTGAAGCCTGTCCCCCGGGTTATACAATCTCTATATTGGGACGGCACTAAAGGAAACAAAAGAAAAATTTGGAACAGGAATTAAAATCCATGGAGAAGAAATAAAAACTTTGAGGTTCGCCGACGACATTGTAATTCTGTCAGAGACAGCAAAGGACCTGGAAGAGCAGAAGAACAGAGTGGACAGTGTCTTGAAAGGAGGATATAAGATGAACATAAACAAAAGCAAAACGAAGATAATGGGATGTAGTCGAATTAAATCGGGTGATGCTGTCGGAATTAGATTAGCAAATGAGACACTTAAAGTAGTAAAGGAGTTTTGCTATTTGGGGACCAAAATAACTGATGATGGTCGAAGTAGAGAGGATATAAAATGTAGACTGGCAATGGCAAGAAAAGCGTTTGTGAAGAAGAGAAATTTGTTAACAGCATGTATAGTTTTAAGTGTCAGGTGCTACAGAAGAATGCTGAAGATTAGATGGGTAGGTCATATAACTAATGAGGAGGTACTGAATAGAATTGGAGAGAAGAGAAATTTGTGGGACAACGTGACTAGAAGAAGGGATCGGCTGGTAGGGCATATTCTGAGGCATCAAGGGAAGGGATCATCAATTTAGTATTGGAGGGCAGCGTGGAGGGTAAAAATCGCAGAGGGAGACACTAAATAGATTCAGAAGGATGTAGGTTGCAGTAGGTACTGGGAGATGAAGAAGCTTACACAGGATAGGGTAGCATGGAGAGCTGCATCAAACCAGTCTCTGGACTGAAGACCACAACAACAACAACATACTGGCCTGCTCGTCCTTCCGATTTCAGTCGCATCGAGCACATGTTGGAAGCGTCGGGGAGATGCACTCCGGCACGTCCACGAGCACGAGCGACCATGGAGCAGCTGTAAACAGCGCTGGTGGCAGAACAGTAGGCCCTACCCTAAGCTTGTGGTCAGCATGAGACGCCTTTGGGGAGCATGCATTGGCATCTGCAGTAATCATGCACTCCATTAAGAACCATGTTCCGCTTTTAGTAATGTCCAGGGGATCACAGTACATTGTGGTGACTTAATTATAGTTGTTGTCTTTGAATATAAGTGTCATTTCTGTTCGTCTCATAGCGTATTTCTATCAGTTATCTTGTCTAATACGCTGTAGCGGTTCTTTCTACTGATGGCCCAAGTTTGATAGAGCTACGTTTCTTGGCAGTGACACACCATGTATGATACGAAAGTTATTTCTGTTCTTATGTTTCGCACTCCAGTGTGTGTGGACACAAACTCATTTAAGTACAGACACACACACCTGAACCGACGCACACTCAGACAGATGGACGGAAGCACACAATTTACCTTAGGTGACTCAGATCACAGCTGTATCAAATGCATTGTGATGGATCCTGCTGCTACGTGCTGGCACGGGGTAATAAATAGCGAAGTAGGCGAGGCATAAGATATTAATGTCTCTCTCGATTTATACGCGCATTTTCTCGGGAACAGAACCGCCGAAACCTGCTGTGACACTTGCGATCGAGGGAACAGACGGCGCCAGCTGCGGTGGACACCCGGCCGTAGCCAACTCGCGTCGGCGACCGCCAACCTGGCGCGTCTAACTGCAGTCCTGGCCGCTGGCGTCTGGACGAACCGTGGCCGCTCGTGTTAAGCAGCACCTGCTGTCTGATGCTTGCAGTCCCAATTCAGGAGGTCTCTGATAGGTTTCCCAGAAGGTGACTACCGGCCTGCTGCGTAATCTGCGACCATGTTGCCGACGGAGTACACTTGTAAGTAGGCTGTTTGGGTTTTTATGTTGGTAACGTCACGTAGCGCTCTGTATGAAAATCACTGACTGTGCTGTGTGCAGTCTGTGGCTGGTTTGCATTGTTGGAATATCTGCCATTGTAGTGTTGGGCAGTTGGATGTGAACAGCGCGTAGCGTTGCGCAGTTGGAGGTGAGCCGCCAGCAGTGTTGGATGTGGGGAGAGAGATGGCGGAGTTTTGAGAGGTGATGATCTGGACGTGTGTCCATCAGAAAGAGTGGATATCATGAACTGATATATACACTTAATTGAGCAATGGAGACACAGAGACTAATCACCGGTGACGATCACAAAGAATTGCTCCGCGATCTGCAATCATGCTCTCGATAGAATGTACTTCAACGAACAATGGAAACACAGAGAATAATCACCGATGAGAATCGCAAAACAAACTGTAAATAATCTGTGAGGGTTATCTTACCGGATGTGAAGAAATTGAAAAAGAAATAGTTGACTGACTCAGCATGTAGGGAAGTCAAAACGACCTTCGCTGAAATTATAATCTAGGGTGGGAACATTAAGAGGGCAACGGTAATTCCATTGTTCAATTCAGAGGAGAGAGCAGATAGGCGCCCACGAGGTGGAAGATTTGTCAGATGTGATAGAAGTTGCTGACAAGAATAACACACAGAAGACTGGAAAAGAAAATTGAGAATGTGTTAATAACCATCAGTTTGGCTTTACGAAAGGTGAAGGCACCAGAGAGGCAATTCTGACCTAGCAGTTTATAACGGATGCAAGACTAAAGAAAAGTCAAGATACGTTCGTATGACTTATCGAACTGGAAAGAGCATTCGTCAATGTAAGATGGTGCAAGATGTTCGAAACACTGAGAAAAATAGGGGTAAGCTATAGAGAGAGACGGGTACAAAACCATTAAGAGTGGACGACCAAGAACGACGGCCTCGGATTAAAAAAAGCTGTAAGACAAGGATGTAGTCTTTCGCCCCTACTGTTGAGTCTGTATACTGAAGAAGCAATAATGGAAGTAAAAGAAAGGTTCAACAGTGGAAATGAAATTCAAGATGAAAGAATATCAATGATGCGATTCGATGATGACATTGCTATCCTGAGTGAATGTAAAGAAGAATTACATGATGTGTTCAATGGAATGAACAGCCTAGTGGGTACAGAATATGGACTGACAGTAAATCGAAGAAAGACGAAGGTAATGACAAGTAGCATAAATGAGAACAACGAGAAACAAAACATAAGGATTGACGGTCACGAAGTAGATGACGTTAACGAATTCTGCTATCGAGGCAGCAAAATAACCCAGATCAAGGAGGACGTCAAAAACAGACTAGCAATGGCCAAGAGAAGTCTACTAGTGTCAAAGATAGGCCTCAATTTGAAGAATAAATTTCTGCGGATTTACGTTTGGAGCACATCACTGTATGGTAGTGAAACAAGGCCTGTTGGAAGACCGGGACAGAAGAGAATCGAAGCATTTGAGATGTGGTGCTACAGACAAAAGTCGAAAATTTGTTGGACTGATAAGGTAAGCAATGAGAAGTTTCCGCGCAGAATCAGAGATGCGTGGAAAGTATTGACAAGAAGAAGGCACAGTATGATAGGACTTCTGCTAAAGTGTCATGTCTTCTATGGCACTAGAGGGGCTGCAGAGAGCAAAAGCTGCAGACGAAGACAGAGACTGGAATACATCCAGCTAATAGTTGAGGACGTATGTTGCAAATGCTACTTTGTGATGAAGAGGTTGGCACAGGAGAGGAATTCATGATGGGCTGCATCCAACCAGTCAGAAGACTGATGACCCAAACAAACATAGTCTGACAGTCTCCATGTAGCCATGATAGTTGGTGTGATAGGGTCGGAAAAGGGAGAGTCATAAATGTATTGTACACAAGCACTGATCACCAGTTCCAGCCTGCATGAGCTTTCATACGAAAATCCTTGGAGAATGAAATCACCATAGTCAAGCACGGTGAGTATTAGTGTCTCTAGGAACATTTTTTAAAACTCTAAGGGAAATACTTTTTTGTATTTCTGTAGTGAGTGAAGTAGTGCTGACACCTTCTTACAGACTGCAGCTGTGTGTTCTGCCCAATCTAAGTGATGATCCATTATTATCGTAAAGTTCTTTTCAGAGAAAGGAAAAGGATATTTCTGTGCCGTTTAGGGCTCATCGTGGAAGAGATTCTCAGAACAGAGAGGAAAATTGTCTTTCGTGAGCAAGTAAGAATACTTCCATTTCGGGGGGGATAAGTATCGAACCTATGTTCTGCGCTCACACTGTAGGGCAAGTGAATTGGCATTACATGCTTCATGGTTGTCCTCAGGTTTGCTAGACTGACTCTTAGATATTATTGAATGTCGTCAGTATATAGGCTATATTTGCAGGGGCAGTGAACAGTTCATACCTTATTAACATATGGTGAGAAGAGTGATTGGCCCAGTACAGTTCGGCCGGCCGAAGTGGCCGTGCGGTTAAAGGCGCTGCAGTCTGGAACCACAAGACCGCTACGGTCGCAGGTTCGAATCCTGCCTCGGGCATGGATGTTTGTGATGTCCTTAGGTTAGTTAGGTTTACCTAGTTCTAAGTTCTAGGGGACTAATGACCTCAGCAGTTGAGTCCCATAGTGCTCAGAGCCATTTGAACCCAGTACAGTTCGGTTGTGGGACCCCTGATACTACAGTCCCCTATTGGGGCGTTTGTGTTCCATTTATTAGACACTGTCGGCGAGGTATAGATTGGTGCGCAGAACTTAACCAATATAATGATCGTGTTCAACAACATTCCTGAGGACACTACGTACCTCGTCTCTCGCTATTTCAGGGTACATGCACAGTCACCACTCAGACTGAATCTGCTCTCATCCTATGCGCTCGGCGCTATGGCAAATGGTGCGGATGTCAACAGATCGCAACGTACTCGTCGTCGGGCAAGGTCACCGTGCCAGTGCGCAGCGTGAGACTGCGTGCCTTGCAGTCCTGTTAAATGAGCTTGTAATTGCACCAGTTTGGATTCCGTAGAAATGGTGGAACACGTTATCTTAGAAGAAAGATTAAGGAAAGGCAAACCTACGTTTCTAGCATTTGTAGACTTAGAGAAGGCTTTTGACAGTGTTGACTGGAATACTCCCTTTCAAATTCTAAAGGTGGCAAGCGTAAAATACAGGGAGCGAAAGGCTATTTACAATTTGTACAGAAACCAGATGGCAGTTATAAGAGTCGAGGGACATGAAAGGGGAGCAGTGGTTGGGAAGGGAGTAAGACAAGGTTGTAGCCTATCCCCGATGTTGTTCAATCTGTATATTGAGCAAGCAGTAAAGGAAACAAAAGAAAAATTCGGAGTAGGTATTAAAATCCATGGAGAAGAAATAAAAACTTTGAGGTTCGCCGATGACATTGTAATTCTGTCAGAGACAGCAAAGGACTTGGAAGAGCAGTTGAATGGAATGGACAGTGTTTTGAAAGGAGGATATAAGATGAACATCAACAAAAGCAAAACGAGGATAATGGAATGTAGTCGAATTAAGTCGGGTGATGCTGAGGGAATTAGATTAGGAAATGAGACACTTAAAGTAGTAAAGGAGTTTTGCTATTTGGGGATCAAAATAACTGATGATGGTCGAAGTAGAGAGGATATAAAATGTAGACTGGCAATGGCAAGGAAAGCGTTTCTTAAGAAGAGAAATTTATTAACATCGAGTATTGATTTAAGTGTCAGGAAGTCATTTCTGAAAGTATTTGTATGGAGTGTAGCCATGTATGGAAGTGAAACATGGACGATAAATAGTTTGGACAAGAAGAGAATAGAAGCTTTCGAAATGTGGTGCTACAGAAGAATGCTGAAGATTAGATGGGTAGATCACATAACTAATGAGGAAGTATTGAATAGGATTGGGGAGAAGAGAAGTTTGTGGCACAACTTGACCAGAAGAAGGGATCGGTTGGTAGGACATGTTCTGAGGCATCAAGGGACCACCAATTTAGTATTGGAGGGCAGCGTGGAGGGTAAAAATCGTAGAGGGAGACCAAGAGATGAATACACTAAGCAGATTCAGAAGGATGTAGGTTGCAGTAGGTACTGGGAGATGAAGAAGCTTGCACAGGATAGAGTAGCATGGAGAGCTGCATCAACCCAGTCTCAGGACTGAAGACCACGACAACTACAACAATTGCACCAGCTATTTGACGTGGGTCTCTTTATCCCTGTTTAGCGGTCATCTGCTGCTGTAGCTGCCGCTGTTCAGCCATCTCCTCTCCTTCGAGAGGCAGTGCATGTGGTTCGGAGTGCTCGCCGAGTACGTGAGAAAGATGCTGTGGGCAACACCAAACTCCTGGGCTCCACCCATACATTCCATTCTTCTTCCCGTGTCTGGATGATTCTTCTCCTTGTAAAGTCACCCAAACTTTGTCACTGGACTGTTTTGTAACAGTAAGCGCCACATCTGCGTCGCAACTGCTTGTTAACTGAAACACACTGTCTTTTCTCGTTAATTCACGTGTTTCGTATTGCGAGTCCAATCCTATTTCGGGTTGTGGTTACGCTGATGCTCAACTTTATGAGCTCGATTGGGAGACCTCTGGCAACATGATCCCCCACTTTCACTGATTTGATTCAAGTATTTGATACGTTGTGTTAGTTTATCTATCTCATACTTAAGTTGTACAGAACAGTGTGGTGTCTTAAGATTCAACTCTGATGAGCACTTGAAATAGCCACCGAGAGTGGAATAGTTGGCATGTCATAGTTTCAGCTCTCTCCTGCATTTAACAGAATTTACTGCGCGTGTTTTACTGAAGTTTTTGATCATTACTATCTGCCGTACTAGATATACTTACCATAGTTTTCTGCAGCATTAATTAGCACCACATGGTTGCATCCTATTATACAATCCAGAATTGTTGCTTAGTTTCAGCGAAGAGAAATAACCTGTGAAAATAAACTTGATACATAAAAATTTCTTCAAATATTAGTATTTTCATTAGTTTCCCTTGAATAGTAACGAATAAACGAAACCAGTTAAAGATGGAAGTTATTCATTGTTCACTGTCAGTAACATAAGACAATTGCTATATATAAACTGCCACACATCAACAAATTTAGCAACACATATCTGTTAAACGATCGCTGCAAATTTACTTCAGCCGCTCATTGAATATCTGTACTAACAGTCCACATATCTGCGTATGCTTACGAACTTCTGAAACCAATTTATGGTGTACAGCAAAGGATACTTTACCTGCCACTATCAGCATCTCCTTTTCATGGTCCAGTCGAGAATACTCTGCGGGAAGAACAATGTTGGGACGCCTCTGGGGTGCTCTCGAATCTCTCATGATGAGTTGGTGAGATATACGTAGGAGAAAGCAGTATACTTGTTGATTTTTACGGAAGTGGCTGGCTCTGAGCACTATAGGACGCAACTGCTGATGTCATCAGTCCCCTAGAAGTTAGAACTACTTAAACCTAACTAACCTAAGGACATCACACACATCCATGCCCGAGGCAGGATTCGAACCTGCGACCGTAGCGGTCTCGCGGTTCCAGACTGTAGCGCCTAGAACCGCACGGCCACTCCGGCCGGCTTCTACGGAAGTACGCTCTCGTAATTTAACAGTAACACAGAACGTGATGCACAATGCCTCTCTTGTAGCGTCTGGCAATGGAGTTCGCCAGACATTGCCGTGACACTACCACGCTTACTGACTGAACCTGTTATCAAAACGATATGCTCTTCATTGGATCTTGTTTACTTCGCCTCTTTCCTATCTGTTAACGGATCCCAGATTGATGAGCACTATTGATGTACTGGTCTAAAAACTGTTTCGTTAGGTACCTCCTTCGCGGACAGATTACACATCCTGCGAATTTCACGTAGTCATTCCACAGCAGTTCACGACACATACAAGTCGGAACTAATCAGGTGCTCCATGCACAAATCCTCACGTGAATAGTCTTATAAATTGAAACCGAAAACCAGAATTAACAGCAAAAATATACCCCGATTTGGATAGTCTTTTAGTTAAAAAAAAAAACATTAACTGCATCATTTTGTATCTACCTTTTTTTGTACTCCAATGTCTAATGCATAAAATTCCTAGTTGGGTCATCTTGTTTCACATGGATGAGAGACTCACACTATTTTTTTTATTTAAATCCGTTCATATAGTACGTTCTGTCACAGATCTTGAATAAGATGGTTGCGGCCTCCCGAGATTACATCTACATCCACACAGATACTTCACAACCCACCATACGGTGCGTGGCGGAGGGGACTCTGCACCACTACTTGTCATTTCCTTTCGTGTTGCTCTCGCAAACAGAGCGAGGTAAAAACGACTATTTGCCTATGTATGAGCGCTCATTTCTAACATGTTCGTGGTCCTTATCGAGATGTATGTTGACGGCAGCAGAATCGTTCGGTATCATCTTCAAATGCGTCCTCTAAAATTTCTCTTTAGTGATTCCCGCCTTTAGTTGAGGATTCCCACTTGAGTTCTCGAAGCATCTCCATAACACGTGTGTTCAACCTATTAGTAACAAATCTTGCAAATCGCCTCTGAATTGCTTCGATACCTTCCTTCAGTCCGACCTGCTACGGATCCCACTCGGGCAGTACTTAAGAATAAGTCACAGTAGCGTCCTATATATGGTCTCCTTTACAGGTGAACCACTCTTTCCTTAAATTCTCTCAGTAAACCACAGCTGACCATTCGCCTTCCCTACCACAGTTTTCTCATGCTCGTTCCACCTCATATCGCTTTGCAACGTCAGACCCACATATTTAAAAGACTTGTGTGTCAAGCAGTACACTAGCGATACTGTACCATTCATTGAAGTGAACGTTCCATCTCGAATATGCATCGGAAGAACTTGTGTTACAGCCATTTTTGCGCCTCCCTGTGAACCCAAGAGCGCGAATTATTCTTCGCCACGTGAAACATGACTGTCGATAAATGGATCCAGATGCTCGCGAAGAGAGCTGTCGGTCTGTGTGTGTGTGTGTGTGTGTGTGCTGACACCTGTGGCGGCGCCAGCTGCTGCCGCCCCCTGGCCTTTGCCCCACCACTCAGTCACCCACCACACGTCACCTCAGGCCGCAACAGCTGGGCTCGTGCCGGCAGCCTTCAGCAGAGCGCGTCCAACTGCCGACTCGGCCAGTTGAGCACAGGCGTGGCACCTGCCGTGCTGCCTGCAACTATCATTCTCAGAGCATCGTAAGCCTCGAGTTGATTTCTCAGCAGCAGTCTACCTACCTACCATGTAATCCACCGTCTTGGTGGAAAGGTAACCAGCGATTGATCAGTGGACATTATGCTATAAACTTTTCTATTACTACGGACGGAAGGAAAGTTGAGAACATGAATTGGGAGCTGTGTGTTAGCGCATCTTGCGGATTATGTAGCGACAGTCACAGTTAATCTCTTCACGGTGCGTCTTTATGTCACTGGGAGTGGGTGTTGAAAACGAGCGCGGTGGGATACCATATCGAGTGTGATAATTTTGTTTCTATCTAGTTCTCTTTTCTGCTGAACTTACGTTGCTTACTGCTCGGGTTTAATTTGACTTTTTGTTTACCCTTTTCAGAAATGAGTGGCAGGTTTTACGAAATTTGCAAATACCGTTTTCTTCCTTTTCTCACGATAGTGCGATAGTGCACTATTTGATGCCAATTTTTTTTATTATTTTAGGCCTTTGTTTCAGCGTACAGTGTGAGCAGGGCGCTTATTTCGGAATACGTCGCGATTACTGAGGTGGTGTTTATGATGAGGCATAAGAGCACAGCTTAACTTGCTGCAAATGAAAGGAGTAGCAATGATTCCTTCTGTCGTCACCACCCCCCATACTCGGCATTTTTGGATATATACATGTTTTCAAAGGTGGTGTTTATGGTGGAACCTAAGACCAGATTTCAGTTAGTTAGTTGCATGTCCTATGGACTATAATTGCAACAATGTTGTGGAACAAGCTAGTGTTACAATTATGCTCGTAGTATGTTCTGTCGGTCAAAAATATGACCATATCCTGAGCATTTCCATGACTGTCTTACTTCATAGTTATTTTTTAATTTTTTTTAAATTGACGAACAGTGATTTACACTTAACTGCACGCATGGATTTCTCTCTCTTATTCTTTCTCTCACTTAAGAACGCACACACACCAACATACACACAATGAGGTGTCACGCGCTCAGAAGTTCTTCTGTGGGTTGAAAGGAGTTTCCAATCGTATACAGGGTGAATCAAAATTTATGCACTAGGATACCAGAGCACGGTTCATTGCATACAAATAATATAAAAATGTCTCTAGCAAAATTGCATCCTCTTCTTATATTTTTAGTGAAAAATCAAAATCAGACTAGGTTTCTTTATCAATACCGTAATTACGTATACGACAAGCATCCTAACTAAATGGTCTTCTGAATGAAATGGACATTTCTTTCATAAATAAGTTATATACTAAACTTAACGTTACATAATAGGGTAACTAGATATTTCAAAACCATAAAAAAGAGGTAATTCAATTAAATCCTGTCCTGAGGTTATTTTCATACATAAAGTAGCATTAGATGGACATTTACTGAATTTGGTATATTTATAACTGATGTAATTATGATGTTATTTGATCTGTACCGTATCGTTGACAGATTTTTAACCAAACACGTCTTCTAATATATCTGTAAGAAGAACTTAACAAGGTATATTTAGCTTGTTGTGCGAGGTAGAGAAAAGAGCAACGTAAGAGAAGAAGAAACATTATATATATATATATATATATATATATATATATATATATATATATATATATATATATGGAAGTGTTTCAAGCCAGAACACAAAAAGAAAAGTGTTCACAGAGAATCGGCGTGAGAAAATAAAACGCATGTACATCTACGACTACATACATTCTTTGCAAACCCCTTGAACTGCATGACAAAGGGTAAGTCCCATTGTATAAGTTATTAAGGCTTTTTCCCGTTCAGTTCACGTATGGAGCATCGGACAAAAGCCCATGCGACTGGAATAACATACAGTTGCGAGGTGGCAGGGCAGGGAACAGTTTGTATCTCTTTAATTCAGACGAATTTTGCATGAGAACAAGACATGCACTAGACCCCCTCCTTATCTACCAGCAAATTAATTATGAATACAACAGGAACGGAAGGAAATGATGGTGGACCCTTGTAGTTGGTAAAATAAGGAGTGCACACTCACAATAATTTAATAAAAATCGTAATCTACTCAAAAAAAGAGAACTTTATCATAATATACAAGAGGAAATGGGATTCTACCTATATGATGTACGGATTAAATATCACAATGAGATTTATTATATATTAGAACATAAATTCACATGATTGTCAAGACACACAGTAGGTTAAAGGATAGGGTATACTGAAATATTATGAGAATAAGAGCTGGCTTGAGAACAAGGGGCTCCTACTCTCTGTGATGCATAAGATTGACGACAGTGACTGGAGGTCCTAATGAATCGAATATTAATCTCCCGACTATATAGCAGTATCGCAATTAGTAGTGAGAGCTCAAATGGGATCACATGGAGAAACAAGCAAGGTGGACTTGTAGCAAAGCGGGTGCGCATGCTGCTGAGGGATTCAGTATAAAATTGATAAGATCCTACAATGCCGGAGCCACAAAATACTGTACCAGTACTGAAATCTCTAGCACGTAGTCGATAGGCAGCGTACTGTTGATGTAGGAGCCGACTTCTGCCGTGCAGCAACTCTGTGTCAACCCCTGGCCACGAAGGCTGTCCGAGAATTCTAAGTTCTGCCGAAAACGAGCGAGCAAGTTGCAAGCCCGTCCGACTCCGACGAAGATCAGATCCCGAATCTCCTCTGTGATGCGATGCAAGAATGAAGCCATCATTGCTCAACTCCCTACTCTCCTCGGAAAACGCGAATCAGCATTCAGTTCTGACTCCAACTTTCCCCCACACTGCCTCAGAACATCATTCGTGCCAATAGCGACTGTTCCCTTCAATTTCGAGCAGGGCTTTACGACGTCAACTAGCCTCAGTTTAAGTTGACCAATCATGCCTCTGCTATTAAGCTGAGGGCACTGAACTTTCAGTTTGACCGGCTACGAAAACAACCTCCCTAGACCACTGGCCATCTAGTGCCAGACAGTCGCACCCAGCAGGGCACAGTCCACAAGTATTCTCAGAATCATGAGGACAATTCAGTCAGTCGGTGCCAGGAATCT
The DNA here is from genome assembly GCF_023864345.2 of Schistocerca serialis cubense. Taxonomy (NCBI): domain Eukaryota; kingdom Metazoa; phylum Arthropoda; class Insecta; order Orthoptera; family Acrididae; genus Schistocerca; species Schistocerca serialis. The sequence goes on from NC_064642.1 coordinate 737,088,756, forward strand.
TCGTTCCGGACGCGCCGGAACGGGAAACACATAAACTGCGGCGACACTCAGATGTCTCGCAGATCGTTCCGCCCTGCATACAATAGGTGAAACTCGACCGACATCAGGCGCTTAAGCCTATTGTACGAACCCCTCAGAATTCAGGGAAGTGCAGCTCCCAACCGGAAACGCAGTATGCCGCGTCCTCCGATTCTCGCCTCGCACAGACCAACTATCGAACTAACCAAACGTGTGTAGGAATAAAGTGAAAACTATTTTTTGAGCTCTCAGTGCATATACTCTCATTAAAATAACCATATTCGGGCTGTTACAACAGTGCAATGACATAGAACATTGATAAAACTGATGAAAATGAGAGGTGACATGCAAAAGAGTTGAGTCCAGTATACAGGGTGAGTCACCTAACATTACCGCTGGATATATTTCACAAATCACATCAAATACTGACGAATCGATTCCACAGACCGAAGGTGAGGAGAGGGGCTAGTGTAATTGGTTAATACAAACCATAAAAAAATGCACGGAAGTTTGTTTTTTAACACAAACCTACGTTTTCTTAAATGGAACCCCGTTCGTTTTGTTAGCACATTTGAACATATAAACAAATACGTAATCAGTGCTGTTTGTTGCATTGTAAAATGTTAATTACATCCGGAGATATTGTAACCTAAAGTTGACGCTTGAGTACCACTCCTCCGCTGTTCGATCGTGTGTATCGGAGAGCACCGAATTACGTAGGGATCCAAAGGGAACGGTGATGGACCTTAGGTACAGAAGAGACTGGAACAGCACATTACGTCCACATTCTAACACCTTTTGTATTGGTCTTTTTCACTGACGCACATGTACATTACCATGAGGGGTGACGTACACGTTCGACGGGCGTTTCATAGGACGTGGAGGACGCATAAACTGGCCAGCCCGTTCTCCTGATCTTACACCTCTGGACTTCTTTCTGTGGGGTACGTTAAAGGAGAATGTGTACCGTGATGTGCCTACAACCCCAGAGGATATGAAACAACGTATTGTGGCAGCCTTCGGCGACGTTACACCAGATGTACTGCGGCGTGTACGACATTCATTACGCCAGAGATTGCAATTGTGTGCAGCAAATGATGGCCACCACATTGAACATCTATTGGCCTGACATGTCGGGACACACTCTATTCCACTCCGTAATTGAAAACGGAAACCACGTGTGTACGTGCACCTCACCTCTCTTGGTAATGTACATGTGCGTCAGTGAAAAATACCAATAAAAAGGTGTTAGCATGTGGACGTAATGTGCTCTTCCAGTCTCTTTTGTACCTAAGGTCCATCACCGCTCTCTTTGGATCCCTACGTAATTCGGTGCTCTCCGATACACACGATCGAACAGCGGAGGAGTGGTACTCAAGCGTCAACTTTAGGTTACAATATCTCCTGATGTAATTAACATTTTACAATGCAACAAACAGCGCTGATTACGTATTTGTTTATATGTTCAGATGAGCTAACAAAACTAACGGGGTTCCATTTAAAAAAAACGTAGGTTTGTGTTAAAAAACATACTTCGGTGCATTTTTTTACGGTTTGTATTAACCAATTACACTACCCCTCTCCTCACGTTCGGTCTGTGGAATCGATTCGTCAGTATTTGATGTGGTTTACGAAATATATCCAGCGGTAACGTTAGGTGACTCACCCTGTATAAGAAAGATAAAAGAACAGAGCTGCAAAAGTACAGACAATATTCCTAACTTCTGTTTCTCGCAGAATCCTTGAACATATTCTCAGTTCAAACGTAGTAAACTTTCTTGAGACTGAGAAGCTTATGTCCAAGAATCAGCATGGTTTTAGATAGCATCATCGTGCAAAACTCAGCTTGCCCATTTCTAACATGATATGCTGTGAACTTTTGATGAAGGGCAACAGGCTGATTCTATATTTCTAGATTTCGGGAAAGCATTTGACACGGTGCTCCATTGCAGTTTATTAACGAAGGTACGAGCGTATGGAATAAGTTCACAGGTACGTGAGTTGCTGGAAGACTTTGTAAATAATGGCACCCAGAATCTTGTCCTCGTCAGGAGTGCCCCAGGGAAATGTGAGAGAACCGCTGTTGTTATCTACATACATAAATGATTTGGTGGACAGAGTGGGTAGCAATGTGCAGTTGTTTGGTGATGTGACCGGAGTTGAGTGACTGTAAGAAAATACAAGACGTCTTAGATATACTTTCCAATTGGTACGATGAATGACAGCTAGCCCTAAATGTGAAAAAGAGTAAGTTAATGCGGATGAGTGGAAGATCAAACCTGCAACATTCGGATACAGTATTACTATTGTCTTGCTTGACACAGTGAAGTTGTTTAAATATCTGGAGGTAATGTTGAAAAGGGATATGAGGTGGAACGAGTGTGTGAGAACTGTGATAGGGAAGGCGAATGGTCGACTTCAGTTTATTGGCAGAATTTTACGAAAGAGTGGTTCACCTGTGAAAGAGATCGCATGTATGACGCTGATGCGACCTATTCTTGAGTACTGCTCAAGTGTTTGGGATCTGTACCAGGTTGGATTGAGTGAGGACATCGAAGCAATTCAGAGGCGGCCTGCTAGATTCAATACCGGTAGGTTCGAACAAAACTTAAGGGTTATAAAGATGCTTCAGGAACTCTAAAGGGAATCTCTGGAGGGAAGGTGACGTTCTTTTCGAGTAACACTACTGAGAAAATTTACAGAACCGGCATTTGAAGCTGACTTCCGAATTATTCTACTACTGCCAACATACATTTCGGGTAAGGACCACGAAAATACGATACGAGGAGTTAGGGCATACGGTGGTTTTACCCGCCACCATGGACCGAACGGTGGCTTGCGGAGTATCGATGTAGGTGTAAGTTATATGTTGTATAAGTGTCACTTGCACATTAAAATTTTACGAAATTCGAATTTAGACGATACACATCCATTGTGAGGTTTGAAGTGTTGATTAAGATCATCCTTATTTGAAAGTTGGTAACGAAAACGTCACATCTGAAACAAACCCTCAGGAAACTGCCATAGTGGTATATAAATGTGTGGTGTCCGACAGAAAAGACACCTCACACTCGTATAGTTGATTTGCCTCTATTAGCAATTAACATATAAACTTCACCACGGATACACATTTACATTCGGTTTCCAGCGGGAATCTAAAATTAGCTAGCATGGAGGATATGGACACGGACTGCGAACAGGTGGCGCTGGGTGCGACTGTGGATCAGACAGCGAGCGTAGCGTCATAGTCCGCGCATTTGCGATAGGAACTGTGTGCGGGTGGCACACTGATTAACACGACTGCCTAGCTAGCAGGACATCGAAAGTTCCCATCCCATCCCATCCTGACATACATTTTCACTCGTCCCCGCTGATCCCGCAAAACGATTGTGTGTAAGTGCCTCTCTTTACTACGATTTCTGGAGAACAAATGTAAGAAGCTGGTAACCATTGTAGGTGTACTGCAGTTAAATGTTTTCCTGCCGTATAAGATGAGTGGTTCGACACGCCGTGGTTTGCGCGGAGCGTGTCGGAAGCGATGTGGCGTGCTTACATTATCGAGGTGTGGTGCCACTGTATGCGCGCGGGAACACGTATGTGCGGGAGGCAGAGTGGACGCGGCGCGTCGGCGAACACCGAGCGCTGGCGCCACGAGCGGGGCTTTAGCGGCGGCCGCCGACGCTCTCGCAGATGGTATCGGGGCCGGCGCCGGCGCCGCCGTCCTATTAACAGTAACGGGCGGCAGCGCGGGGGCGGTAATCTCGCAAATCCCGCCCCCTGGGGGCCGCGTGGGCGGGCCGCTGAGTGGCGAGCGGTGTGCACGCGCCGCCGCCGAATATTTGAGGAGCGTCTCTGCCGCGCAAAGCTGGACAGAGGCCGCGGTGCGGGCATTTGGAAGCCTCGCGGACAGGCGACAAGGCGGCGAAACCACAGGCCGTCCGTGTTCCACAACTGACACCGTCCACCGACCTCGTCTCCCCTTTTCCGAACGATTTACAGTTCAACATTTCATAAAGTGGTTCCTTGGAACATTTGCGATCCTACAGGGTCTAACGGGTGTAACTGCATATACAGGAGGATTTTTTCCACCATGTGCGAACTCTAGATATTGGTCGATGACAGGATACGAAACAAAAAAGGTGCCTTCCGCTGTGACCGAGCGGTTCTAGGCCTTTCAGTCTGGAGCCGCGCGACCGCTACGGTCGCAGGGTCGAACCCTTCCTCGGGCATGGATGTGTATGATGTCCTTAGGTTAGTTAGGTTGAAGTATTTCTAAGTTCTAGGGGACTGATGACCTCAGATGTTAAGTCCCATAGTACTCACAAGGGGAGGCCGCCAATTGTGAAATTCAGATTCGATTCATACTGTGCATAATAAAAGCTCATGGCCAGAGGTGTAATGTGGCAAAGCACCAAAATGCACTTCTCAGCCGTTGTCGAGAAAATCGACAGTTAAAAGAAACCGTTGCGGTGAAATACTATCTACGACTAATAATGTTTTCCAGCGTCGTGGCGCAGCGGTAAGCGCTCGGGTTCGTAATCCAAAGGTCGCCGAATCAAATCTCGCACCATGCAATTTTTTTTTTGGTAATTAGTTTTTTGTAATTCAAATATATATATATATATATATATATATATATATATATATATATATATATATATATACTATTAATGGATTGCTTATGCATGTTGGTGAAGACGAATCGCTCTCCAATTGTACCGCCTCCATTTTTCCGTTTGTTTGACAGGGTGTACCAAAGCTCTCCCGTCCGCACTGATTTTTGACGATGTTATAAGTTGCGCTAGGGACCGCATCTACTTTCTTTCGAAGTTAGCAGGCAACTACGCTAGTTATGCGGCGGCTCGTTTCGGCCCATTCAACGTCTGTTCTTCAAGTGTAACGAGCGAGTAACGGAGTTTATATTTCATACCTGCCACAGCAAATTTGTGTTCGTGGGGGTCTCTATTCTAATTCGAACGTTTGACATACGCTATACGTATTCGTTTCGGAATATCGTTTCTACGTCTTCCGTTAACTATACGTGGTTAACATTACGAAGACAATTAACAACATTTGTGAAATACAACTTTGTTTACGGAAAACATAATGAAGTTCGAAGTCGCCAGTTTTTCCAGGACAAACGACTTTCAACAACTTATTATATGCATAATTGTTACAACTGATTGCCGGGAATTATATATATATATTTGAATTACAAAAAACAAATACTAAAAAAAAGGTTGTATCGCGCGAGATTCGATCCGGCGACCTGCGGATTACGAACCCGAGCGCTTACCGCTGCACCACAACGCTGTAGAAAGTTGTTAATCGTAGAGAGTATTTCACCGCAACGGTTTCTTTTAACTGTCGATTTTCTCGACAACGGCTGAGAAGTGCATCTTGGTGCTTTGCCACATTACACATCGGGCCATGAGCTTTTATTATGCGCAGTATGAATCGAATCTGAATTTCACAATTGGCGGCCTCCCCTTGTCAGAGCTATTTGAACCATTTGATAACAGCTTTCAAATGGGCAGCTGTCATGAACTACATTTGCCAGATTCCTAAGGTGCATCTGAGTCACCCTGGAATTGTGTACCTTCTTCAGATTCTAAGTCCCATAGTGCTGAGAGCCATTTTTGAACAAAAAAGGTTTAGTGAACTTCTGTTCGAAGATGCATGTTTTCTAAAGTAGAGACCATTTATTCAATCGTATTTTGTTGTAGATATTACGGTCTAATAGGTGCTGCATCACGCAGCCACAGTTGCATGGTACTGTTTCTCATACGCCATGCCCTGTTACCCTCCCGCCGTAGTAATTGGTAATGCTCTGTCCCGTCCACTTCTTTTGCTGACTCACCTTGCAGTGGATGTGATACACCGTTGTACACAAAGGTTCCGTATTCCATTGGAGCGCTTGCCGACATGGTGTTTACTTCCTAAAAGGCAAATGGCAACGGCCGGCAGACAGCAAGTTTGTATCAGGAGAGCAATCCCCGCTGACAACAACCAAAGCATTCAATGTTTGCAAGAGTGCGTCGCCATTTGTCTGAGACAGGATCATTTCAGGAAGCAGGAAATCATGGAGAAGGTACCAATAATGTTCCGATACCAGAATGGACGAAAGTGTTATGAGCATTGTGGAAGCCGACCGCCGTGTCAGTACCAGGCAGTTAGCCGGCCAGTACAGAATAACTGTGAGGAACTTTCTCCTTGGCAATTGTTACTACCAGTACCACTTACAGCGTGTGCAGTGCTTACTAGCGATAGACTTTCCACATCGGTAGCAGTTTTGTCACTGCTTTCTTCACCTGCAAACACGATTCCGGGATGTGTGTCACCCATGCTATTTACAGGTGAGGCTACATTTCCGCAGAATGGTATCTTCTACTTTCATAACAGTCATATGCGGGAGAGTTTCCAAAACCCTCATGGTATGGTGACAGCGAATCATCAGCATCGGTGCATCCGGAATGTGTGGGCCGGGATAACTGTCGACCGTATTTTGGGACCCGTCTTCCTTCCACATCCCATTCTACTATCGGCGTTCGTTACGGGTGACTTTGCCTCCCTTCCTGGAAGCGTCCGGACGCATCTCAGTCGCGTCTTCCCTGGCCGATGGATGTGACGAGGTGTCCAGCTGCATGGCCCACTCGTTTACTGGATCTCAGCCCGTGCGATTTCTGGTTATGGAACTATCTCAAAAGAATCGTGTATGCGGAGCCCATTCGAGATGTAGAGACTCTGAAACAGTGTATCCATGCTGCCTTTGACACTGTTCGGATGCAGCCCACCCGTTGTGGACATTGTGAGACAGAACATGCTATGGAGCGTACACGCATGCGTTGAGGCACATGGAAACCTTTTTCAACGTATACTGTAGCTGTGGCTGCATGGTACAGCGAGTACTTGACCACAGTTTCTGTAACTATATATGATCGCAGAATGAGATTTTCACTCTGCAGCGGAGTGTGCGCTGATATGAAACTTCCTGGCAGATTAAAACTGTGTGCCCGACCGAGACCCGAACTCGGGACCTTTGCCTTTCGCGGGCAAGTGCTCTACCATCTGAGCTACCGAAGCACGACTCACGGCCGGTCCTCACAGCTTTACTTCTGCCAGTATCTCGTCTCCTACCTTCCAAACTTTACAGAAGCTCTCCTGCGAAACTTGCAGAATTAGCACTCCTGAAAGAAAGGATACTGCGGAGACATGGCTTAGTCACAGCTGTGAGGAGCGAACGTGAGTCGTGCTTCGTTAGCTCAGATGGTAGAGCACTTGCACGCGAAAGGCAAAGGTCCCGAGTTCGAGTCTCGGTCGGGCACACAGTTTTAATCTGCCAGGAAGTTTCATATCAGCGCACACTCCGCTGCAGAGTGAAAATCTCATTCTGGGAACATCCCCCAGGCTGTGGCTAAGCCATGTCTCTGCAGTATCCTTTCTTTCAGGAGAGCCAGTTCTAAACTTCCGCAGGAGAGATTCTGTAAAGTTTGGAAGGTAGGGGACGAGATACTGGCAGAAGTAAAGCTGTGAGGACCGGGCGTGAGTCGTGCTTCGGTAGCTCAGATGGTAGAGCACTTGCCCGCGAAAGGCAAAGGTCCCGAGTTCGAGTCTCGGTCGGGTACACAGTTTTAATCTTCCAGGATGTTTCAATATATGATCGAATAAATGGTCTGTAACACGGAAACCTTACATTCTGGACATAAGTTCAATAGATGTTTTCTTGTTCCGTATCCTCTCCCTCTCACTGATCAATACTTAGAGTTGGCACACTGTACTTCTATCGCTGACTGAGGACTCTGTAACCCCAATAATCATTAACGCTGTAGTTTTGGTTCTATGCTGAAGGAGCGCTGCCGTCGCGTCACGTGATGACGGGATTTTATGTGAAGCAAGGCTGGGAGTTACCGAAGGTTGCCTATTCCTGATTTCAGCCAGAAAGCAGTTGCATGCTGCACTTGTCTGAAGTTCAGAGCACCTTTGTGTCTGAACTCCAGTAGACAAATCGCTACTGCAGATTCGTATCTTACGTAACGCGAGCCGTGTCTTTAAGCGAAACAGTCCCACCAGCACAGTACGTTTTACTATGTCTTACCGATGGTGGTTGAAACCTGGGAGCGTAGAGGTATAAAGGCCTCTAACTCTGTTTGCCACGGGCGATTACCATTTGTGGTAAAAAGAATCTTTTCATATACTAGTATTTTCGTCCTGCAATGCATTTCAAAGACATTAGGAGAAACAGACCTATTACCCTATAAAGGCTAAGTAGGGAGAGATATTGTACGCTTAAAAAGGCACAGCCAACATGCAAACTGCCGCACTATAATTCTGTTCAAACTTTCACAGCCTGCTGTCTTTTCATTTACATCGTTCCTTTAAAATTCAGAAACAAAATTACTAAATGGATAACATCGAACGGCCGAAGGACGACAGGCAGCGGCAGTTGTTTATTAGTTTTGTAATGAAATTAAATAAGTTACAATGTGAATGGCTCGATATACCGGTTTCCATAGAAAATTGAGGAACATAGGGATGACGCAACTCCGTATATCAAAGATTGTTGGGAATAACAAATACCAGATATTAATTTTGTAGAACAATATCCACCGCGGATAGAATGGTGTATTTACCACTGTTGTAAACAGAGAAAGTGACGGGAAAATTGTATTTTGTCGCGCTACTACGAGAAACGAATGCAAAGTAATTTATAAGCCTATGCACGCCGAATTTAGCTCCGTTTAACCGTGTAGCACTGTGCTTCGACACGGAACAACAGAATAAATTGTCACGGTGTGAAAATACGCGAATCACTGCAGTGCAAATAAATATCCCGGCGGAATACATTGGTCTGGTGCCCGCAAACGACAGCTGGTAAAATTTACGTTGGCATACAGTCGCAACAACGTATTACACCTGTTGCTCCCGGCGTCTGTAACATTCTCGCGCGCTGCTCATAGCACAGTGCAGCACGGTTCGTTGTAAGAATGTTGTTAGCGAGTCAGCGGCCGCGCTCAGGTGGATCTACGGGTTCTCGGCAGCCCGCGGAACTTGAGCACCGTCAGTCGTGGTCAAAACTTGTATGAATGACTGTCGGGGTACATCACATGTTGTTGACAATTTTCGCTTTACGGTAGAGTGGTGATGGCGCAAAATCCCTAATCACCATTATTTGCGCCAAATTCAGTTCCAGATCTCTCCTCAGTGTACCGTAAAATGAAAGCATGAAACACACTTGATGGTGATCCACCCGTCCGATGGGAATGCAAAGTGGGAACGTCGGGGTGGGTGACGGGCGAAAAACCTACGGAATGTTGATTACGGAATAGGCATGCACATACATTGAAGAATGATTCCCCAACATAATATGCGCGAACTGCAAAAGAGTAATGATTCTGTGAGCGTTTGAAGTCGAGCCTGCACGCTTCCTTCGATGCGTCCGTTGGATGTTTAGGGTTGATTCTAATGGTGCAAATGTTACGGATGAGTTTATAAATGAACTGTCAATGTATTATGGCAAAGCTGTTCGTGATAACATGGACTCTGCTCAAAATGTGTATAATGGTATTTGGGCCACACCACTTCATAGAAGTTCATCGGATGACAATCCCCAACATCACATCTGTCCTACTGGTGAGCAATCCTGTTGCACTTGGCAGCGCGCTAAAGCAAACGTTGAATTGTAAAGTTATAAACACAAAACGCCATTGCCACAAGTCTTTATCGTTGCCATCACCACTATTTATACAGATATGAGTAAACCTGACTTGCCGGAACGTTGTTTAATGTGAAAGAAAGTTTCAATAGTCTCATTTGGAAATATATTCCAAAAATAACATCCCGCCAAAGTGAAATTGTCAACATTGCTTCAAATTTGGCCGAATGTCTAGTCAATGCAGGCCATACTCCATTAATCCACGTGGAAAATGCCCTTCAAATCGAAATCGGCGATGAAACGCGCCGATTCCGTTAAGATAGAGACGCCAGCAGCGATGCGCTCACAGACCCAAAAGGGTCTTGAAGACGAAAATGATGGCTTATCAGATGAAAGTAGCACAAAGCGGCCATCTACTTGCCGGGGCGATAGTTATTATTGACCAGGCACTAATGATATCCCGTAAGTTTAAAGCTTTGTTCCTTTTTTATATAAATACTCGTCAAACTTTAAACGCGTTGTTCTTAAAACCATGTTTTTCGGCATGGTTCTCGTCGCCCACTACAATTTTCATCCGATTTTAATGATTTTTTTGTGTACATTGAAGCAAATTGAATTCTCTTCAGTTCATCGTAGCTGATTTTTTATGTTAATATTTAGCATTTTTTGGGGCAGAGAAAAGGGTCCAAAAATGGATATTTTTTTCCAATATCTACAATTGCACCAAAAAATTCTTTTTTTGCGAATCCCTACTACGAACTAAAATCACACCTGTAGGGAACAGGGTGATACGTTAATTCCGTATTTCAGATATCCACAACCGGAGTTGCATTGACAATCGTTTATCCATCTCCTTTCACAGCTGCCTCGGGAACATCCCAGCTACACAGTGAAGATATTAATATCTTTCAATAAAAAAAAGCCAATAAAAACTTCAATGTATGCTGTATTCATTGCAGCAAACCCCATTTGTCTCCTCCGTTCCAGTACGGAGAAAAAATAAATCAGAATTTGAGCAATATTTTAGGCCGTCACTCTGTCGGGCTACACACTCTCTCTTCTCTGATCTTCCCCAACGCGAACACGACATTGCACAATACACACAGTACAGTCACGTACACTTAACAACTACCCTTACGCACAAAGTACTCATACTTGGCGAAGGAACCGTGCCTGCAAGCGCGAGGGATAGGAAAAGTCCTTCGAATTACGCTACTGAACCTGTCCTTCGGGGTCTCCCAAGCATTTGTCCATAAGACCTTATTTTATAATGCCAGCAATGGTAAAATACTAGGGCTGGGGCACAAGTAAACAAATTGTAATTATAAAACTCGCATTTATTGCTCGTGGGGCTAAACGAAAAGTGCCCATTCTATCATCATCATTGTCAGCAGTAACAGTATCATTATCACTATCAATCACAATAACATCAAGGATTCGTATTGTTACCGAGCGAGGTGGCGCAGTGGATAGCACACTGGACTCGCATTCGGGAGGACGACGGTTCAATCCCGTCTCCAGCCATCCTGATTTAGGTTTTCCGTGATTCCCCTAAATCGTTTCAGGCAAATGCCGGGATGGTTCCTTTGAAAGGGCACGGCCGATTTCGTTCCCCGTCCTTCCCTAACCCGAGCTTGCGCTCCGTCTCTAATGACCTCGTTGTCGACGGGACGTTAAACAACACTAGCCTAACCTAACCATTCGTATTGTTAAGACTGTTTTGCCTTTAAGTGTTTCAATATAGGTTACTGCATCTTTTTCGTGCTCTGTCTCTAGTACACTAATCAGAGGTCTCTATTCACCGATACTTAATGCAGAAATGACAATTACATGTTACCAGACGCTGACCTGCCATTATAAAAGGGGATAATGATGGGGAGGAGGCATACTGTGTCATGAGTAGAGAGGCAGTAACAGTAGATTACGTCTGCCAGGAGAGCTCATTGTTGTACTGTGCGTCGGATCCCTCCGTAAAGCTTGGTGTTTTTCGACTCTGTGCCTCTCTGGTAGAATCGCTGGTTGTGTAGAATCTCTTTGCCAGAGAGGCTTCTAGTGCGAATATGCTCCGCTAGGCGGCTCACATTACAGTCACGGGCAGCGACAGGAGTCTCAGTGTAGCATCGACACGGAGACCTGTGCTGGGAACATAAGTGTATGTGCCGGAAAACGACTTGGTCGCACCTGGAGGGGTAGCTCGGTCTAGTTGTAATCGAAAGCCGTTGTTTTGCATGCAAGAGCGCTTCGATTGCACAATACTGGTGTTGCCCTAGGAGATCTACGGTTGGAAGTCTGTACAGCCGCCATTATACTGTCGCTGTGGCCTGGTTGCATTTACACGCGAGTACTGCGTAACTTCACGTGAACCTGGGTAACTTTATCATTGAGTACTTGCACGTCTGTTTGATTTAGATGTTCATTTTACAAAATTGTAATTGAATCCCCCCTTGTGGGGCGCAATTAGTTCCACTATTTCGTGTCTGGTCATTTGTTTGTTCATGTTACAAGGCTGTAATTGAGTTTGGCCTGGAGGAGGCCATTATGCTGTATGCATCTGTGGCACCAGCGGTAGCTGATTTGTATTTCAGGTCTTATCTCGCCAATTTAAAGATGTGTGCAGTATATTGCCAGGAAATATGCGGACTGACGTGTGAAATAAAATAAGATTGCAAGATTACTGCTCTGTAAACCCTCTGAGGGAGTAGCGGATGAATTTAATGCTGCGAATTTGTTCTTGCGTTAAACCATTACCTTTTGTAATTAAACAATTCACGTCTCTTCATTTGGCGTTCATCTGCAGGAGTTTTACACCTAAACTTGTTTTGAAATTGTTCGGTACTCCTGTACAGTATGCGAGCAAATTTTAAACTGTGGCACCAGAAAAACTGCCGTGTACAAAACTTGTGATGAGGGGGTCCTGCTGTAATTTGTTGCGTCTTTCAATTGCTTTTGTTAAATTTTTTTATCTGAATACTGTTTTTGGTTTTGAATTGCTGTCAGTTTGTTATTGTAAATTTATTTAAAGGTTACTACATGCATTTTTAAGATAATCTTGGGTATTTTAAAGTTTTCATACAAAAAGTTGTCGAGCTTTGAGCTCGATGTTAAAATTGCTTTGGGCTCAAACTGGGCACTACTGTACCAAAGGTATTTTACCCTTAATGTTGGAACAATTGTCTTCGAACGTGGAGTATTAATTGAACGTCACCTAACAAAAGCAATTGGAACTACTACAGCTAAACCAAGACCACGTAGACTTCACGTACTGAAAGACAGGGACCGTCGAGCAGCGCGAAGGGCAGTATAAATTAAAAACAAAAGAGAGAGAGAGTCACATGTAGAAATCACCCATGAGTTCCAAAGCGCTAACAGCAGACAAGCTAGGAGGAAGACTGTGTCCAGACAGTTAAGACGAATAGAGTGCAATGGCCCAGCAGCTCCTCATACACCACACATGTGTTCAATGGTAAGCGACGTTTGAAGTGTTTCACATAGCAACATCAATTGACAGTGGATGAATGACACTGTACCTTACGGCAGTGCAATGGAAGGGTTTCGGTCTGACGAATACCTGGAGAAAACAACCGGTAATCATGTGCGGTGTAAACAGTGAAGTAGAGAGGAGATGCTGTTACAGTTTGGAGGTGCTTTACGTAGTTAGGCTCTGGCCTCTTTATTGCGCTTAAGAAAACGCCAAGTGCGGAAGGATATGAACACTTTTCACAGCATTGTTTGCCGCCTGCTGTAGAGGAACAATTCGTAGTCGATGGTTGTATCAGCATGACATCACGCTGTCATAAAGCACCATCTGTGACGAGATGATCAGTGGACAGTAGTATTCCTGAAATGAACTGGCCTGTCGATATCTAAACGCTGTACAACACCTTTCGGATGAGTCCTAACTTCAAATTCGCTCCAGAATTCAGCGATCAACGCCACTTCTTCAGCTGATTTCGCCTCCTGAGCAAGAATGAGATGCAGCTTAGACAAACGGGCAAACAGCTCTTCAGGAGTATCTCATACACCAAACGTTTCATCTCCCCCACAAAGAGAAATCCATAGGAGTGAGATCGGGAGAACGAGGTGACCATGTTATGCCCACCTGTCCCAATCCAATCGTTGGGGAACGTATTGTCTGAACCTTCTTTGGCGTCAGTGGCAAAGTACGAGGAGTGTTCGAAAAATTCTGGCACTTTGCCCAGTAAATTTTTCTTTGGTGACGTTTTACGTATTACTTATTGTGCATGGTCTCCTTCCAAATACTCTCGTCCACAGTTGATACTCTGCTCCCTACGTCGTTTCCACTTCGGGAGGCAGTGTTGGTATGCCCCTGGCTAGACTGCGCGAAGCACCTTCTACGAATTTTCTTTTATGTCTATCGTTGCAAATCTTCTTAGTTTCAACGGGGTTTTCAAATTTGTAAACTAAAAAAAAGGCCCGCAGGGGCCAGGTCTGGAGAGTACGGAGGACGCGGCAGCACAGTAATTTCGTTTTCTGTGCAATAGTCACGCACCAACAGGGATGAATGCTCGGGTACATTGGAAAGTGGAAATTTGTAGTAAGGTGTTATGGGACCGAACTTCTGAGGTCATCGATCCCTAAGCTGACACACTACTGAATCTAACTTAAACTAACTTACGCTAAGTACGACACACACACCCATGCCCCTCCAACTGGGGGGAGCCTAGCGGACCGTATCAAGACGCCTCAGACCGCTCGGGGTGGCACTATCGTGAAGCAAGAACCATGAACAGTCTCGCCATATTTCAGGCCGTTTCCATCTCATATTTTCTCGAACGCGTCGCAACGCGTCCCGAGAGTACCATCGATTAACAGTGAGTCCCTGTGGCACGAATTCATGATGAATTAATTCTTCAAAGAGAAAGAAATCGTCAGCATGGCTTTGACAATTGACCTGGCCTGATGAGGTGTTTTTGGTCTTGGAGAACATATCCAGACACATTCTGAAGAGTGAAATTTTGGTGTCAGCATCGTAACCTTACACTCACGTCTCATCACCAGTTAAGTGTTAATCTATGATACTATCGGGACGTCTAGCGACGGGTGCGAGAAAATATGAGACGGAAGCGGCCTGAAATGTGACGAAACTGTTCAATGTTTTTGCATCACGATAACGAACCCGCACTTTCATCCCTATTCTTGCGTGGCTATTGCACAAACAACGAAATCACTGTGGTGCCTCATAACCTCTAGCTCTCATTTGCGCGATCCAAAAGCTCTTCACAGACTGCGAGGCGAGGATCTTTCTGGTCTTGATCCATGAGCGGTGGGACAAACTTGGCGGAAACACGACGCACTCCAACATGCTGTGTCAGGATTTCATGACATGATCCAGCTGAAATGTTTCATTCTTCTGCAGTCTCTCGGCCGCTCAGTGTTCGATTGTTATCCACAATTTCGTTGACGTTCCTGACATGAGCGTACTCGGTAGACGTCGAAGGGCGCCCTGAACGAGGGTCATCTTTAACTTTCGTCCGGCCATTTTTGAACCCTGTGACCATTGCCGACCGGTGTGGCCGAGCGGTTCTAGGCGCTACAGTTTGGAACCGCGCCGGCCGAAGTGGCCGTGCGGTTAAAGGCGCTGCAGTCTGGAACCGCAAGACCGCTACGGTCGCAGGTTCGAATCCTGCCTCGGGCATGGATGTTTGTGATGTCCTTAGGTTAGTTAGGTTTAACTAGTTCTAAGTTCTAGGGGACTAATGACCTCAGCAGTTGAGTCCCATAGTGCTCAGAGCCATCTTTGGAACCGCGCAACCGCTACAGTCACAGATTCGAATCCTGCTTCGGGCATGGATGTGCGTGTTGTCCTTAGGTTAGTTAGGTTTAAGTAGTTCTAAGTTCTAGGGAACTGATGACCTCAGAAGTTAAGTCCCATAGTGCTCAGGGCCATTTGAACCTGTGACCATTACCAAGTGCAGGGTACCAGAACCGAGTAAGCGTTAAGTATGTTGTAGACTGGCAAGACAGCCAATCCACAATGACGGGTAGCCGAAAGGCACGCGTTTAAGCTCACGCAGACTGGCGTGAGGTCTGGAACAGGTAAAGGAAGTTATAGTAGCAAAGAACGTACGTAGCTGCGGGAATACTTAACTTTAATCCATAATTGGTGAACATCGGTCTGACGGTACATGCATCACAAGATAAATAGCAAATGATAATGGCGCCTTGCTAGGTCGTAGCAAATGACGTAGCTGAAGGCTATGCTAACTATCGTCTCGGCAAATGAGAGCGTAATTTGTCAGTGAACCATCGCTAGCAAAGTCGGCTGTACAACTGGGGCGAGTGTTAGGAAGTCTCTCTAGACCTGCCGTGTGGCGGCGCTCGGTCTGCAATCACTGACAGTGGCGACACGCGTGTCCGACGTATACTGCCGGACCGCGGCCGATTTAAAGGCTACCACCTAGCAAGTGTGGTGTCTGGCGGTGACACCACAAAGTACTCATCACCGTAGGCTTCCTGCATCATTTGGTGTGTCTCTGTAAAGGATTTCTTGAGTTCCACGCAAAATTTAATGCAGACGCGTTAGTCCTCTAACTCTGCCGTCTCGAAATTTACGAGCTGCGACACATTTTTCTGCTCTCTATGGCACTGAACAATTACTGACTGACATGCAATAATGAAACTTCTGGCAGTTACACATTGAACACAGGCGTGTGCTGGGCTCCCGACCGCGTTTCGTCCCAAAACACCATTGGCACTATATTACCAATGTCACGTAACTTTTTGAACAGAACTCGCATGCTATAACGACAGTCGTTCCCCGAATCTCCAGAATTTCTGGTTGTACTCCATGTAGAAAAATAGGGTAATTTCCTCTATTGAGCGTGTTAGGGAGAATATGAGGACCAGTCAGAAGGCTATGAACCATTCCAGCTCCAAAATTTATGATAAATACCCGTTGATGTTGGAATACACGAGTTCCCATAGCATTAACTCTCAGGCATGGCTAATGAGGCTGTTGAACTGTGAACGTTGACATAAGAAAGGCCAGGATGAAACACTCAGGGACACCTGTTGGGGAAACTGCACATTTAATGATGTTTGTATAGCGTAACGGATGTGTTTCGTTTATCTCTTGTAACAATTCTACAAATTTTAATGAGAATTTTGTTAATGCACTGTATTTTCTTCGATCTTCTAAGATAAGAGGAATCAGTGCATAATTCCCCAGTGTTCTTGGTACAACTTTTTTTGAAGTTCAGTCAAAAGCTTTCCCCAAATCTACGAATACAAGGAAAAGTGATGATTAACACTCACTGTTCCATAACTCCGTCCACGTCTTGGAAGTAGGACACTGTGCCATGTCCATTGCGTTACGCACGTCACACTGAGAGCGTAATGCAGGCATGGCAAAGAATTCGTCACAGGAGCATGCTCTGGTTCACGTGCTGTAGTTCCTTCACATGGCTGCGCATTCCCACCATCGGCAAGGCACGGCAAGGCTTGAGGACGAGGAAGATGGGGAAAGTGAACGCAATCACATTTAAATGGCAATGCAGTCGCACTGCATTGGACTCGGTTTTATGTTTCACATTCCTCAACAGCATAAATCACAAACAAACCAGTTTTCAGTATTACTTAATTTTTTTGGCGCGTTGAAGGCACAATGTAATTTTTATCTAGTACAAACGGCATACGGTCAGACGCAGACAGTTTCACAGATTTTCGTATGTAAGCCTTTCGCACACATATGATGATCGAAATATCAGGGTCACTCCATAAGAAATGTACACTATTTTTGTAAAATTACAGTTTTCATTCTGGTTGTGTGAAAGTTTTACAGTGTGTAGATACACCCTTCCCGCTTGTTTTCACTCTTAGTTCAACCTGTTCCCGTGCGTGACGCCGTCACGGCATGTCTTGAAGGTGGCTGCAACGTGCTGGCTTAGAATTCCTGTGCTGTGAAAACGAGACAGTGGGAAACATCAACAAGAGGTTGAAAAAGGTGTATGGAGATGCTGCTGCCGATCACAGTTAGTCGGTGGGCAAGAAGGTTACGTGATGAAAGCCGGCACGGCAGTATTGGGGATTGTCCTCGCAGCGGCAGGCTTCGTACTGCAAATACTCCAGGCAATGTGCAGAGAGTTAACGAATTAGTGACTGCTGACAGACGTATCACAGTGAACGAATTGTCACGCTACTTTGGGATAGGGGAAGGAAGTGTTTGCAGAATACTGAAAGCGTTGGCGTTAAAAAAGGCTTGTGCCAGGTGGGTTCCCAGGATGTTGACAGTGGCTCACAAAGAAACAAGAAAAACGTTACGCAGCGAACTTTTGGAACAGTACGAGAATTGTGGAGATGAATTTCTTGGAATAATTGTCACAGGTGATGAAACATGGCTCCACCATTTTTCACCAGATACGAAGAGGCAATCAGTGGAGTGACATCATGCAAATTCACCCAAGAAATAAAAATTCAAAATCACACCTTCGGTTGGAAAAGTTATGGCTACGGCGTTTTTCGATTCCGAAGGACTCTTGCTTATGGAGATTATGCCAAGTGGAACCACCATAAATTCTGATGCATATGTGACGACACTGAAGAAACTTCAAGCTCTACTGAGTCGTGTTCGACAACATCGGCAAAAGCAGGATGTTTTGCTGTTGCACGACAATGCACGGCCACATTCCAGTCAAAAAATCATGGAAGCGGTCACAGAACTCGGATAAACAACACTGAAACAACCGCCTTACAGTCCTGACCTGGCTCCATGTGACTATCATCTCTTTGGGAAACTGAAAGACTCTCTTCGTGGAACAAGGCTTGAAGATGATGACTCCCTTGTGCACGCTACCAAACAGTGGCTCCAACAGGTTGGTCCAGAATTTCACCCAGCGGGTATACAGGTGCTGGGTCCGAGATGGCGTAAGGCAGTTGAGAGGATGGTTGGTTGGTTGGTTTTGGGGAAGGAGACCAGACAGCGTGGTCATCGGTCTCATCGGATTAGGGAAGGATGGGGAGGGAAGTCGGCCGTGCCCTTTCAGAGGAACCATCCCGGCATTTGCCTGGAGTGATTGAGGGAAATCACAGAAAACCTAAATCAGGATGGCCGGACGCGGGATTGAACCGTCGTCCTTCCGAATGCGACAGTTGAGAGGGGTGGAAATTATGTGGAGAAATGAAAATATTGCTCATAAAGGATGTATCTACACACTGTAAAACTTTCAGACATGTAGAATCAAAGGTGGATTTTTTTTTTTTTTTTGGTGGTGTGCATTTCTTTTGGAGTGACCCTCGTACTTTATCATGTTTCCCACTTCGTTATGGACATGTGGAAACTCTTCCTGGGAAAACAATAATGACCTTGTGGATAGTTTTAAAGCAAAAGAGTTTGTCTTTTAAATGGGAATGACATTGGAGATCAATTGGTTCCATCTGCATATGCACAGGTGCGCTTTCAACTGAAACAGCTATGGGTCCTAAAGAACATGTTTAGAACACTATCCATTAATTCTTTCAAGGCCACAATGAATTTTTCAAATCTTGCATTTTCTTTAACGCCAGTGAGCTTCAGGGAAGGGATGGTGTTTCCTGTCGGAATGTGTCCCTTCCACAATGCGATTTTCCACTTAAATACAGTCCCGATAAGTCAGCAGTGAGTTGTTTCTCACCTTGCAATGTCCTACTGTTGGCACTGCGCAAGTCAAGTCTACATAAAATGCAAGGTCTACAATCCATTCAGAATGTTCTAATCTTCGTTCCTGCTCCCCCCCGACTCCTTCATAAATTGGGCAACAGCAAGTTTTAAATTGAAAAATCGTCCCAGGCCTTCCCCTCGATTTGGCCAACGTACTTTTCAGTAATATGTGAAGTGTCCATACTCGTAGATCAGATCCATCGCAAACTGTAGCAACTGACGGAGGAATAATGCACCTAGAAAATTTATTATTTGTACCAACATCTTCATCACGTGCTCCTTGACTTCAAATTTAGCACAGATTGCTTTTTGATGAACAGATTGGACAGTACCGTCTTTCAGTCGTTCCGATTTTTTACTCGTCAACCAACTCCTTCAGCTCTTTGTGCATGGTGTTGTAATGTCATTCCATTGCAAATCTGTGTGTCCTGTATTCGCATAACAGTTCACTGAGAATTCTCATCCCTCTCATTTGTTATTCCATCTCATTTTAAAGGCTAGTGACGATATCGAGACTGCTTCTTTTGTGCACACAACCACTGAATCTGTGAAATTTGATGCGGTGAACAAACAGTGAAGGGTACAATTTGCGCAGGATACGGTGGCTGATGCGCAGTGACCAGCTTTCGTCCAAATCACTGGGCGAGTTCATTTGTTTGTTCGGAAAGGGAGGCCGATAGAGTCTGAAGCCTTTTGGACAGTCGGCAATCACAGAATTGAGGCTCAGGCTCTGCACACATTCTCAAATGGCTTTAAAGAAAATATTTGGTAAAAAAAATAATTTTGGCTTTACTTATAGCTTAGTTTGTCTGGTTCATAACGCCGTGCCCATCATTTCGTTAATGGTCGTTGTTATTGTGATATTTACGTGGAAGTAAGACAATGCGTGAAATTCGAAAAACTTTGTAATGTGAAACAGAGGTCACTATGATTTTCCGTTTGGTGCACATTACACATTATATTGCAGTGTATGACGGTTCAAATGGCTCTGAGCACTATGGGACTTAACTTCTGAGGTCATCAGTCCCCTAGAACTTAGAACTACTTAAACCTAACTAACCTAAGGACATCACACACATCCATGCCCGAGGCAGGATTCGAACCTGCGACCGTAGCGGTTACGCGGTTCCAGACTGTAGCGCCTAGAACAGCACTGCTACTCCGGCCGGCGCAGTGTATGAAATTTATCAAACATATTTAATTTTTCTGTAGTCTTGGCTGGAGGTCTCTATCTGTCACCAGTCTCCAGAATACTCTTTTGCGATCGCGCCGTGCCAGTATAGAGACAGAGTAAAATATCTACGACATTCCTCATACTTCTTAAACAGTTTGACATATCGAAATGCGATTTCGGCAAATAGTAGCACACAAGGAGGAGAGTATTTTGCTATATGGTTATTATGCAAAACTTCGTCATCTACCGCATTATTCCACTAACTACAGACTTTTTCGTTGAAAGATTCCAATTTTTAAGGGCCATCGATAGCTTGGGAAACGAGAAATGTTATGGATTTTGAAACAACATGAATGAAGAAATTACAGATTTATTTTGTACTGAGGGTGTGATTTTCATAAGCTACTGAGCTTATTTTCCCTCAGTTCCCCACTCAGTAATCTTAGTAAAGAGCTTTTTCCGAATTCTTTGGCAACTATGTCTACACAATACGTTAGTGAGGTGAGACTCTGTAAACTTCGCCGTGTTTCAGCAAAAGAAGCAAATTTTTACATGGCAACCAGAGAAACGTGTGGGTTTTACTGAGAATTCGCCACTCGTGATGCTTCTCTGAAGGTTACAAATGGTTAACAAGCGAAGCGAAAATAAATCGCTTCATTTTCCGCGAAATTCTTTTTAGATACTAACCAAAGCAGAGGTGACAGTAGTCCTTTTTGAATGTCCACTATGCAAATGTTGGCCCCCACTTAATATTTACAGAAAATGTGAGTGTAAGGTTCAGTTTAGAACGGCACTTCCCTTCCAGTGCTCGGCATTTACCCTACAGCGCCTGCCTGTAAACCCCACCACTACCGCTATTCACAGGCATTCGCTGCCGCCGAAGTTCGCGCTGCTAGCGGCCATGACATTCCGCTCGCACTATAAACAGCACTGACAGCGCTGTTCTGCTGAACTGAAAAAAGACGTGCTGACCGAAAAATGTCGCACCACAATCCTAAATGAAATGTCGCACTGTACCAGGTACTTCAGAGAAGTCCCAGCCCACGCATCGTATTCGTGTGCAGTTCGCCGTAGTGGGAGTCGATCTGTGGTTTGGAAGAACAACCAGGCATAGCCTATCGATTTTAAACGTGGGGGCTCTTCGAAACCCGACATCTGACAAATATCGATGGACATTTCAGATACAAATCTGAAATTCATACTTCAGTACTGACAACAAAAGTCCTAGCCATTTGGTGTGATGTGATCTCAGAAACATTAGCAAAATGCATGAATGACTGTCAGAACTAAAAGTGATGCTGAGTCCAATTCGTAATTCCTGTTACCAGACAGTCAATATTACTCACTTTTGCCTTGTGGAATTTGGACATGGAGAGAGGAAGAAATTGGCCTATGCCTCTACCAGTCACGGTCTTGATTGTGCTATGGTAAGATAACAAGTTACTCCCTTGTGCAGAATATCACAGCTAAAAGTAATTGGATGGACAATGCATGCTCTACAAGCTGAAAACATTACCACCTTCAATACTGCATTATCAGGACCATCCCCTCCAGCAAAACTGAATACAGAAACTTCAGTTTTAAGAGATATAATGTTACCTCTGTGAATGGCACTGACAGCAGACTGAAAAAAGATGGCATAACAATTTGATTCTCATCTTTAAAAGAGGATTGGCTCCATCAATAAGGTTTTAAAATTTTATACATATTTCTCAATTTATATTTTCCAGATCAGTTTTAATTTCTTTTATGTTGGCATCCAGTTGTGTTAATTGCCTTTATGTCGTATTATCCAGGGACGAAGTAGATAACGTAGAGGAAAACAGGACTGGGCTTCTATAGTACAAGTACCAGTAGTTACTCATGTGCGTAAGGCACCCCACATTTCCCCAGAATGAATTTTCTCTCTGCAGTGGAGTGTGTGCTGATATGAAACTACCTAGCACATTAAAACAGGGCGCCCGAGCATGGCTCAAAGCTGGTACCTTCACCATTCGCGAGCAGTTCTCTACCAGTGGAGCTGTCCGAGTATGACTCATGACGTGGCCTCACAGCTGTAGCATAAATTGGCCAGATGCGAGTAGGGCTCGCTCTCTGAGGATCCCACTGGGTAGACCATTGGACCATCCAGGAAATCTCTACGATTTGTACCTCTTGACGACATTGATACTGGCGAGATGTCGGCCCCAGGAATTCCAAGACTTGCGAGAAAGTTCCAATTTTAATTCTGATGTCGGATAACAAATGATAAAAGAAAAACTTTTTCTTTTCGGATTTTCCCCCTTCATTTGTACTGTGGAACCTTGCCTCCTGATTCTAGGTCAGTGGGAAATACTCTATAGGTTTTGATGAGTGAATCTGTAGCAAAATATGGTACATAAAAGGCCGTATCTTTTGGTTGCACTGACACTTTACATTTATTACACGGCCACGAAGCCTTAGACCTCAGTATGTGACATAAATTTCAACTTGATACGTGTACCATTTCCTGAGAGAAAGGGGTGGTCTTATCGAACCGACACAGAGGCAGTGGGACAACAAATAACAAAAAAAATAATCACAAATGTACACTTTTCAGATTTTTCCTTCACTTGTGCTGCGATGACCTGCTTTTGTCAAATTTCATGATTCTAGGTCATCGGAGCCATACCAATACGTTTTGGTGATGGAGGCTGCGAGTATCAAAATATGTGATATAAATGACAGTATCTTTCGGTTGCATTGAATCACAAGGGCAGTTCCCCATCGCACCCCCCTCAGATTTAGTGATAAAATGCCTGGGTAGATAGCCCGTCAAAGACTGAACATAGATCAAGCATGAAAACCGGAAGAATGTGTACTGAACTGTAAAAAAAGAAGCAAAATAGAAACAGTGAACAATCCTATCCCATAGACGTGCGAAATTGAGCGAAATGCAATAGCCGCAGCGTCGTCGTTGGTGGTCGCCGTGTTGGACTGTGAGACGGGAGATTCGTGTTCAAATCTAGGTCGAACCCTTTTTTTTCCACAAAATTATGTACTTTCCGTCCGCTCATTGATGTGTCTGTTCTCCTTCTATAGTTTTGCCAGTCATCATGCTATAAACTGGTTATAGAATATGAGTCAAGTGGTAAGAATTACCGCCGCAAGTAAATATTATAAATAGTGACAGCAATCGGGATCCGTCACAGACCTGCCACAGAAATGGAAACAACATATAAACAAGCACGAACTATGTCACAATGAAGGAGTTACAACTTCCAAAACGGAATCAAGAGTCATAACATGAGGTCCTGTATAGAAAAAATAGGAGATATGTACGTCTGGAGGTCCGTTCCGTATACCTCGTTATTGCAAACGGACGTTACGACTCGACACAAATACGAATCTGAGTACAGCGAACAGACACATCAGTGACCGGATAAACACGAGGGAGGTTTCTACACGGTTCTCCCTCTTCGGAGTCCAACACCATAACCAGACAACCACAACGCAGCGGCTATCTAAATGCGGTTGACGTAAAAACGTGTTGAACTTAGACCATTCAATGTTCCTGTTTAGCTTTCTTTTCACAGTTCATTACACCTTCTTCGTGATCTCACGTTTGATCTATATTCAGTTTTTGACGGGCTATCACTAGGTCACCTTACCACTAAACCTAAGGCGATGCAATGGGGAATTTCCCTTGTTATAAGCTTACATTTACTACACCACAAAGGGACTATAGACCTTAGTATTTGACGGAAATGTTAACGTGATACGTCTAACCATTCTGAGAGAAAGGGCCTTAACAGATAGATGGACAGGTAGACAGCCGGTAAACAAATGACGAAAAAAAAATTGTGTGTGATATAATTACAGTTTTCGAATTTTTTTTCAATTACAGTTTTCGGATTTTTTTTCCTTTAGCTGTACTGTTAAACTGCACTTCTTGCCAAATTTCCTCATTCTAGGCCAGCACGAAGAACGCTATAGGTTCTGTGAGCGAGTTGGCAAGTACCAGAATATGTGATATATATTTCCATAGCTTCTGACTGCGTTGATTGAGAAGCTTACACTTATTACACCACCATGGGGCTCTAGGCGTTAGTATGTGACACAAATTTTAACTTGATAAATCTACACGTTCCTGAGAAAAATGGGCCTTGACTGTCGGATAGACAGTCAGGCAAATAGGCAAACTGACGAATAACAAAGTGATCCTATAATGGTACTATTTTATCGATTAAGATGTGGAATCTTGAAAATAAAATAAAAAGAAATAAACAACCTACAGACACTGAGTGCGTAAGTGCCTGACCAGGGATCTGATCCAATTTTTTGGTGGTTATCACCTGTTTGAACGCTGGCAGTCACTTGTCACTGTTATAAATGTCGAGCAGTACCGTGACTGGGAGTTTACCTTAGACTGTCCCCCTTTAATTATCTGTATTAAACAGCACAAAGTGTGTAGGAAACCAAGCGTGTAACACAACCAGTAGGACCATTGCCAGCAAATTGCAGTGTTCAAACCAACTTTAGGGTTGTGGGCAGTTTCACCTCACTAGCTTCTACATCTTTACTATAACCAAAGTGGCTGTTTAATCCCCTATTCCTTATCAAGGTTTCATCTGGCTATGTTGCTGTTTTTATAGAGCTCACTGACACTACGGATGGACCTTATTTGGATGGATACTTGAACCGTTCGTAGTAAGCAGCAAAAGTAGAAATTATATTTCTTTGTTTACTTGTTGTTTCAAATTACTACCGTCTGATTAGCTCTGTTCCTATGTAATATTAATACACACACAAGACATAATTATTTCCTGTTGCTCTTATGCCGTGCGTGAAGTTTCGACGAAGCTCGGGCAGCGCACTCGTGCATCTTCAGCTCTGTAGATGTTTTCCCCTTCTTCGTGGTCTCTTCCTGCACAGCCCTCTCTTTCCCAGTTTCCTTTTACCCAGCAGAGAGATCGTCTCTCTACTGCTTCCTGGCTTTTTCTGAGTGTGTGTCCTATCCAGCTCCACTTCTCCCTATTGATTTGGATGACGACATATTCTTTCCTCATTCTATTCCAAATTTTGCAGTTGGATATCACATTTGAACAAGAGACTTAAAAAATTTTCATAAGACGTCTACTGAGGGAGACTTGCAACTCTTGCTGATTGCAGAGGTTACCTTCCAAGATTCATATACGTGTAGCATCTTTGCTTTCACATTTGTTGCAAATATTCGTATTTTAGTTGTCATGGAAATCCTTCATAATGGATACAGCTGAATGAAGGCTGCATTCGCCTTTGGGATTCTTGCTATGGCTTCAGCAGATAATCCTCCGTCCTCAGTAGCTACACTCACAACATACGTGAACTTGTTTACTTTGTCAACATCATCGTTCTTCACTCTCTTGTATTGATATTCATCATCTTCATCTTGGCGGCGTTCGCTTTCAGCCCCACAATCTTGGCTCACGTTCAAGGTTCTGCCGCTTTCCTTCCATGTCAGCTGATACTGCAAGAAAAGGCAGATGTCGACGGCAAACTCGAGATCCCATTGCTCTGTCAGTCTCCATTATATCTCTCTGTTATTCTTCTTCATCGCTTCCCCCACTAGTTTATCCAGAACCAGCAAAAAGACAGTTGGAGACAAAAAACATCCTTGGCGAACTGCAGGCTTAACCGGGAAGGTCTCCGTAATGTTACCTCCCTGGACGACTCGGTGTTTGTAGCTATAGCTCCCTGATAACCTTTACTATTTTCTCCGGTACTACGTACTTTTTCGAAGACTTCCACACATGACCTTTTAACGGAGTGAAAGGCCTTTTCATAGTATAAAAAAGGAATATGAAGACTAGTTATGAATTCATTTGAAAGCGTGTTCATTTGATCTGTACAAGAATGGTTACTTCTCAAGAGAGTTTTTGTGAATTTTATATTTACATTGGGATTACTAGTTAGATGTGCGTTTTCATAATTGTCGCCTTTACTTTATGAGTTTCGTAATAACGTTAGTTCTTCCTTTCTGAATCTTTCTCAGACTCGTAAATCTGTGTCTTAGTGTGCCACCTGTTACTTACAACAGGCTGACTGCGGTAGTCGTGGTCAAGAACAAAGACAGAAAAGCTTCTTACTGGCTTCTACACGTTAGCGCTCATGCTCTGATCATCGTTTTGATGTTGACAAGTTGCACCTACTAACGACGTTGTAGTGGTCAGCAGTGTTCAAATGGTTCAAGTGGCTCTGAGCACTGCCGGCCGCGGTGGCCGTGCGGTTCTAGGCACTTCAGCCAGGAACCGCGTGACTGCTACGGTCGCAGGTTCGAATCCTGCCCCGGGAATGGTTGTGTCTGATGTCCTTAGGTTAGTTAGGTTTCAGTAGTTCTAAGTTCTAGGGGACTGATGACCTCAGATGTTAAGTCCCATAGTGCTCAGAGCCATTTGAAGCTCTGAGCACTATGCTCAGAACTTAGAACTAATTTAACCTAACGAACCTAAGGACACCACACACATCCATGTCCGAGGCAGGGATCGAACCTGCGGCGTAGCGGTCGCTCGGCTCCAGACTGTAGCGCCTAGAACCGCATGGCCACTCCGGCCGGCGTCAGAAATGTACTGTACTTACGTACCATTTATAGAGTATACACAGTATGTTTTTAAGTATTTTTAAAACTTTAATAATTTTATGAAAACAGTTTTTGTTTTTCAGTCATTAAAGGAGGGTGTCATAGTAAATGAAGGACAATTTTTCTCTTTGTTTTCGTAGATCTGAGGATGACTGTTCGTCAACTAAATTGGATTATCGTATGATTGTTGTTACGTTACACGGCGACCATACAAATATGTAGGACATACGAGCGTCAACATTTAGCCTGTAAGACAAACTCTACTCATGTATGGGAAATTCTGGATGCTTACCGATGCGGGGCCGGTTCACCACGAGTTTCCTTTAATTCACTCCTGCCGTCATTTCGCACACTGCGTCTGTCTTTCGAATCGCGGAATTTCGGGCCCGAACGCCAACCGCCTGCGCATACGACTCTCCGATGCCTATCTGCCCAAGCGACGGAAATTTCGCGAATAAACACCGAGGGTCTGCTGTTCCAGACGGAAGTAGCGATAAGCGCGTAGCGCCACGGCCGCGAAAGCCACGTTCCCGCTCTAAATCCGACTCAAATCCACTCGCACGTAATTCCGCTTCGACGAAATTACGACTTCTGTTTTGTTTTTAATATGTTTTAAACAGTGAAGGTATCATCACGATCGTTTCTGGGTATGATATTAAACAACACTATCAAATATTTATTGGTAGGGTGAGGAGTGGAAAAATTACGCAGATATGGGGGTGATGTGTGATGTTTTATACACCTAGCTGCTTAACTGAAACGGTAAATTAGTCTTGATAAATTTAGTTTTGTAATGGCTGACGGAATTTACATGAAACGTAGAGAGGAATTTAAACTTTATCCATTATTTCACCTTCTCAGTTAGGCATTTATTTTTCTGATGACTTGTTACGCTCGATAATTCAGCATATTCAGATCTACGTACTTGCATAAGCAACCTACCGTGTGCGTAAGGAATTACGCATCAGAATACTGTATTCTGATATGCAGTTTTTGTGCATAGAAACTTTAAGAATTTTCACATAAAAATTTCGGGGCTTGTTTTTCAGCACAGCTTCGTAGAAGCTTTGGAAATGTGGTGCTACAGAAGAATGTTCAAGATTAAACACGTACATCGATTAACTGATGGAGGCGAACTCAATAAAATTGGGAAAAAGAATTTCAGAACACAGGATGATTAATAGAAGGGCTATCAAGAACTGGTCAACCTGGTAATGGAAGTAAAGCGTCGGGCTATTAAGTGTAGTGAGGGACTAGAGTACAGTAAGAGGGTTACTCATAAAAATTGGGGAAAAACAACTATACGGCTCAGGACGGCAAATAGGAGGGGTCGGTTGATAGGAAATGTCCTGAGGTATCAAGAACTGGTCAGTTTGGTAATGGAAGTATCGTTTAGAGAGCAATTAGAACACGGTAAGAGGGTTAAAATGAATGTAAGTTGTGGTAGGTGCGTGGAGGTGAAGAGGCTTGAACAGTGTAGACTAACGTGAAGAGATGCACCAACCAGTTTTCACCTTGGAGACTGACTGTGTCCTGGTTTTGTTTTCTCGATACTATTGTGTTAGTAGGTTGCATGATGACATAACTTGTTGCTGTTAATACTAAAGCCCATACTTACGTGTTACTAAATTTACAGCAATGCGATAAATAATTTATTTGGCATTCGTGTTTGTGTAAATCAGAAACAATGAAAAAGTGTTCAAGAACAACATTAATTAGAATACCAAAAAGAACCACATTAAAATCAGCAACAAGTTCACAATCCTCCAAAATGAGTGTGAAGCACAGTAGAAAAAATGCGTTTATGCAGCAAGAAAGGTACTTACGTTAACATTATAGATAATTGCACTGCCTGAGACAAAAAAGTTAAGTACGCAGTGCTTAAGACTGCCCCGTATCCTTGCATCTTGAAGTTTTATCGATTCAGAATGCATACGTTACGAATGTACTCTAAAATTACTCCCTGTGACAGAGTTTTAATGACAGACTTTTCATGTAATCAGTTTAGCTATTCTTTATATGGCGGTATTTTTTTGATTTTTGGTTTGGGTTTTATGTGTCTGTATTGGGTTGCTTGTATGAATTTTCATTACTAGTTTTACACACTTTTGTTTTTCGAAAATGGGCCTTAAGTCGGTCATGCGCGCCACATTGTCATAGTAATGTTTGTGTGCGCGCCGATACAGACATTGCCGTACGCACTTGTATCGCGGTTTTGTAAGCTATCTTATACTGCCACGACGGAGCTCTCTAATGTGATTAGATTAGATTAGTACTTGTTCCATAGATCATGAATACGACACTTCGCAATGATGTGGAACGTGTCAGGCTAATAAAAGGTGTCTATAGAAGACATTACATTACACAAAATGTTACATGAGAATTAATTTTTTTTTTTTTTTTTTTTTTTTTTGTAGGGGTGGGGAAATTACTCGCTTCTTATATCCAAAAATTTATCTAATGAGTAGAAGGAGTTGCCATTGAGAAATTCTTAAACTCTTTTAATTTCCTTTTAAATGCTATGTGGCTATCTGTCAGACTTTTGATGCTATTAGGTAAGTGACCAAAGACTTTTGTGACCGAGTAATTTACCCCCTTCTGAGCCAAAGTTAGATTTAACCTTGAGTAGTGAAGATGATCCTTTCTCCTAGTGTTGTAGCCATGTACACTGCTATTAATTTTGAATTCGTTCGGATTGTTAATAACAGATTTCATAAGTATAAGTGGAACTGTATATAAATATTGTGAGGCTACAGGGAAGATCCCTAGCTCTTTAAATGTCTGCAGGATGCTCTTGGATGAGCTCCAGCAATGATTCTGATTACACTCTTTAGTGCAGTGAACACTCTTTTACTCAGTGATGCGTTACCCCAAAATATGATGCCATACGAAAGCAGAGAATGAAAATAGGCGTGCTAAGCTAATTTACTGAGATGTATATCGCCAAAATTTGCAATGACCCTAATAGCATAAGTAGCTGAACTCGAACGTTTCAGCAGATCCGCAGTGTGTTTTTGTCAGTCAAACCCCTCATCAATGCATACACCTAGAAATTTTGAATATTCTACCTTAGCTACCGATTTCTGATCGAGGTCTATATTTATTAATGGTGTCATTCCATTTACTTGTGGAATTGTATATACTGCGTTTTGTCAAAGTTTAATGAGAGCCCATTTGCAGAGAACCACTTAATGATTTTCTGAAACACATCGTTTACAATTTCATCAGTTAATTCTTGTCTTTTGGGTGTGATAGCTATACTTGTATCATCGGCAAAAAGTACCAGCTTTGCATCTTCGTGAATATAGAATGGCAAGTCATTAATATGTATTAAGAACAGCAGAGGGCCCAAGAGCGAACCTTGCGGCATCCCATTCTTGATTGTTCCCCAGATTGAGAAACCACCAGTTTTTTGCATACTATGTGAACTGCTTATTTCAACTACAAGTGAAGTACAATAAACGTGGAAAATTTTTCCGTCACGTATTTCTTCTCTCTGGGTGTTCTTCTGGCTGTTTCCCTCCTATCACTATGTCAACCTCATGGTTTAGATGTTTCATTGCGGATGGATTATCTGTTCAGTTACCTATGTGCCGATTTTAGATTATATGTCATTTTATGACTAATGGATCACTTATCCAGATACTTTTACTATTTTACATTATATGTGGTTTTCTGACTGATGGGTCACACATTCAGCTTCTTTTACGTAAGTTTTTATTACCTTTAGTTAATGTTGTCTGCGTAGCCATGCAAGATAGGACTGTGCCCTTTTCCTCCATTTGTATCTAACTGTTGGTTTCTTCGTTTTGTAGACAATCTGATGATGCCCCAAAAGGGCAAAGTGCTTTATTTCGCAACCGAAAATATTTTTGTTCTGAAACGATTTTGAAGCGGCTGCTGTAACAGCCTGCCACGATGGAATGGGAAAACTTTTATTTCGGTGATTACAGTCTCGAGTCAAATTTGTAAATAACTTAAGAGCATGAGTCCACTAATCAGTGTGACGTTGCACCCTATCTAGCCCGGATGCATGCACTGGGAAGTATATCAGAAAGCCGTCGTATCCTCGCTTCAAGTATGATGACCCACAACTATTGTAACTGGTCATTTATATACTACATCCATCTGAAGTCTACATCTA
Source organism: Schistocerca serialis cubense (assembly GCF_023864345.2). Classification (NCBI taxonomy): domain Eukaryota; kingdom Metazoa; phylum Arthropoda; class Insecta; order Orthoptera; family Acrididae; genus Schistocerca; species Schistocerca serialis. The sequence continues at coordinate 737,119,976 of NC_064642.1, forward strand.
CATCCATACTCCGCAAGCCACCTGACGGTGTGTGGCGGAGGGTACCTTGAGTACCTCTATCGGTTCTCCCTTCTTTTCCAGTCTCGTATTGTTCGTGGAAAGAAGGATTGTCGGTATGCTTCTGTGTGGGCTCTAATCTCTCTGATTTTATCCTCATGGTCTCTTCGCGAGATATACATAGGAGGGAGCAATATACTGCTCGACTCTTCGGTGAAGGTATGTTCTCGAAACTTTAACAAAAGCCCGTACCGAGCTACTGAGCGTTTCTCCTGCAGAGTGTCCCACTGGAGTCTATCATCTCCGTAACGCTTTCGCGATTACTAAATGATCATGTAACGAAGCGCGCTGCTCTCCGTTGGATCTACTCTCTCTCTTCTATCAACCCTATCTCGTACGGATCCCACACTGCTGAGCAGTAATCAAACAGTGGGCGAACAAACGTACTGTGACCTACTTCCTTTGTTTTCGGATTGCATTTCCTTAGGATTCTTCCAATGAATCTCAGTCTGGCATCTGCTTTACCAACGATTAACTTTATATGATCATTCCATTTTAAATCACTCCTAATGCTTACTCCCAGATAATTTATGGAATTGACTGCTTCCAGCTGCTGACCTGCTATTTTGTAGCTAAATGATAAGGGATATATCTATGTATCCGCAGCACTTTACACTTTTCTACATTAAGATTGAATTGCCATTCCTGCACCATGCGTCAATTCGCTGCAGATCCTCCTGCATTTCAGTACAATTTTCCATTGTTACAACCTCTCGATATACCACAGCATCATCCGCAAAAAGCCTCAGTGAACTTCCGATGTCATCCACAAGGTCATTTATGTGTATTGTGAATAGCAACGGTCCTATGACACTCCCCTGCGGCACACCTGAAATCACTCTTACTTCGGAAGACTTCTCTCCGTATACTGGCACTGGGTCGGAGTTCATGGCCGAGCTAGTCTCATACATGTTCTATCGAGGACAGATCCGGGGATCTTGCTGGCCACAGAGGCACCTCAGCATCGTTTCAAAGAGAAACTTGCTATGTGTGGACGGGCGTCGTCCTGTTGAAGAATCACATCTGGGTACTGTCAGCCGAGAAGTAACACGTGAGGGCATAGGATGTCTGTGACGTATCGCTGCCTCGTCAAGGATCCTCAGCAACTCCCACCCATGACCTGAAGTCATACCTGAGGCTACAATTAGGCCCCTTTTAAACTACGAGTATATCAGGTGTTGATAATGATTGCTTACACAACTAAATAGGTTCTCTGTATCATTCACAGAGTTCACTCAACATCTGACGCAGTTCTAGCCCCTTATACATTATTAGTCCTGGTAACAATATTAAAAACGAACAACAATAGCACACTCTTGTGGCTGTTGACCCAGGCACAGAAAATTGTAACCCTAATCATTTACATACCTACCGATGAAGTGTACGTGTACAAAGTTGCATCAGCACCCAACCACGCCGTCTGCATATGTTTCTTTTTTTTCAGTTAAATATATTTCGAGTGCTTGAATGACGACATAACTTGTACTGATGGCTCTAGCTGCGATGAGGCGCAGAATGCAAAAACACTCACAGGCGGCAGGTGGTAGCATAAGCGGTGGAAGATGTATACAGGGTGTCGGAGAGGTAGCAGAATAGTGCGGTCCTTGTGGTAATGCGGAAACGGAGATATTTATCTGACGTCCAAATGGGCGTGATCAGTGGTTTTCAGGACAAGGCTGGGAGCATTGCCAAAACGGATAAGTTTGAAAGCTGTTCGTGTGCCGTGTATAGGGAAATGACGCTATCCAACCGGCGCCGAGCAGGTTTGGTGCACCACGGGCCACAGCTGACAGTGTTGAACGACGGCTGCGAGGATGTGTCCAGCGAAATTGAAGCGCATCGGGTGAGCTACTGAGCGCGCAGATGAACCGACGGACTACCAACAGTGTCTCCTCATCGACCGTTGCTGCGTATGGGACTCCAAAACAGGCGAATAGTTTATGCATCCAAGCTGACTGCCATTCATCGGTGACAAAGGCTGGAATGTACACCCCTGTGCCGCAGATAGTGGTCCACTGAGTGGCGACAGGCGGCCTTTTCAGATGAACCACGCGTTATGCTACATCGGACAGATGGCTGTTGACGTGCCCTGCGAGAATCGTCGAAATGGTCCACGCCAGAGGAGAAAGCGTTAGGGTCTGGGGAATCTTTTCTTGGCATTGCTTCGGTGATCTCGTTGTTCTATAACGCACAGTGAATAAGTACACATATGAATATATCCTTGTGGACCCTGTCCAACCCTACATACTGTTTAGTTTTCCTCGGCACGATGGCAACTGCCAAGAGTTTACCCTTCTCCCCTGGTCACTGACCTCCCCATGTTTAAACCCAGTCTAGGATCTGTGCGACCAACTCGATAGGACTGTTCGTGGCATACGAGATCCTCAACGAAGGGACCTAGAGCATTCGACCACGGCACTGGAGTCAGCATGGCACTACATCCTTCCACAACCTCATTGACTCTCATCTTGCACGCATCGCGCTCCAGAACGCGGTTATTCGTGCTTTTGACAGATGGTCACATAAATGTGACGGGGCAGCGTATAACTCAGCACGTCGTTCATAACGGAACGAAATCGGAACATTCAAATGTAGTTTTAGGAGTACGTGAAGCTACTGTAATAGACCCGCTACTATTGACAATTCATGTTGATAGATAACGTTGGAGGCTGCGCTAAGCTATCCGCGGACCATGCTGTTGTCTAAAAGGTTTTTCACAATTCCTTTAGGGGCTTCAAGCGCTTATAGAGGGGACTTATTAGATGAAGTTTTGATGAGGAAACCATGTCCGTAAATGTGTCGTTTCGATGTAAAATGAGTTTTAAGATCGGATCGATTTCGAATCTCCAGTTTCACGGTACACACACAGCGGAGACACTGAGCTGATAGAGTAGGTAGTATTTGGGGTAGTTGTCATCGGGTTCTCTTCCAAGTAACCCTCTTCAAAGTCGAGAGTGCGGTGCGTTCGTGGAACACCAGAGGCAACCCTCGTAGCTGGGTGCGTACCAGTTACGTCGCTGGATAAATGCTACGCGATCTCATAAATACAACAAGGACGGACGACGGTTGCCTCTTAACAAATCGTGTGCGCACAGTGAAGAGAGAGATAGACTTCCGTGACGTCTGGAAGGTGATTCAATGCTGCCCTTCGTATAATTTCAGTATCCGCTGTTAGTCTCAGTTGATATACCTTGCCAATATTGGTCAAGCTTCTTTAAGATAAAAATGATAACTATATCATTTGAATAAAAGTACGAGGTTACTATTTACATCGCCTAAAAAGTAATTAATATACAGCTGAAGGTCCGTATGAATAACACTGAACTCCCCTATCAGCAACGCCCAGACTATTAGGGAGTTACTGCACATAAGACTTTACCCTTTAAAAAATATCTTGAAAATGTATCCCATAAAATAAGTTAACGTTCAGAGGCTCTGCAGCACTAAATAGGCAGCGTCAGTGCATACACTACAAATATGTATTCGGCTTAGTATAATCTGCAACATAGTAATGCGCACTATTGTGGTTATCCAACAGGCATATCAAGAAGGTGGACACCAGCTCTACGCTGCTATGAGGATTGTAAGTGGATCTAACACCTGCCTAATATCATGTAGGTCCCCCGCAAGCATGTTCAAGTGCCGCAGCACGACGTCACATGACTAGTGTCTGAAGTAGTGCTGGAGGGAATTGACACCATGAATCGTGCAGGACTATCCGTAACTCCGTTAGAGTACGAGGGGGTGGAGATCCCTTCTGAACAGCACGTTCCAAGGTATCCATGATATGCTCAATAACATTCCTGTCTGGGGAGTTTGGTGACCAGCGGAAATGTTTAAACTCCGAAGAGTGTTCCTGGAGCAACTCGTAGCAATCCTGGACGTATGGTGTCTGGCATTAACCTGCTGGAATCGCTCAAGCCCGTCCGAATGCACAATGGACATGAATGGATGCAGGTGATCAGAGGGGATGCTACGTACATGTCACCTATCAGAATCGTATCTAGAGGCATGAGGGGTCCTATATGACTCAAAATGCACGCCCCCCACCCCCCACCTCCACACACACACACACACACACACACCATTATAGAGCCCCTACCAGTTTGAACAGCCCACTGCTGACATGCAGGGTCCATGAATTCATGAGGTTGTCTCCATACCCATACATGTCGATCCGCTCGATACAATTTGAAACACATGTCGATGATGTTACGTAGAATGGTTCGCACGCTGACACTTGGTGATGGCCCAGCATTGAAGCACTACTTGTCATTTCCTTTCCTGTTCCACTAGCAAACAGAGCGAGGGAAAACCAACTGTCTGTGTGCCTCCGTATGGGCCCAAATTTCTCGTATCTTATCTTCGTGGTCCTTATGCGCAATATATGTTGGCGGCAGTAGAATCGTTCGGCGGACATCTTCAAAATGCCGGTTCTCTCTATTTTCTCAATAGTGTTTCTCGAAAAGAGCGGCGCGTTCCCTCCAGGGATTCCCATTTGAGTTCCCGAAGCATCTCAGTTACACGTACTTGTTCGAACCTACCGGTAACAAAACGAGGAGGTCGCCTCCGACCTGGTGCGTATTCCAAACAATTGTGCAGTATTCAAGAACAGGTCGCACCAGCGTTTTACGTTCGGCCTCCTTTACAGGTGAAACACTCTTTCCTAAACTTCTTCCAATAAACTGATGCCGAACATTCGCCTTCCCTACCACAGTTCCCACGTGCTCGCTCCATGTGATAACACTTTGCAGTGCTACGCCCAGAAATTTAAAATACTTGACTGTGTCAAGCAGGACAATGGTAATACTGATCCGAACATTACACGTCTAATCTTTCTACTCATCCGCATTAACGCACATTTTACCACGTTTAGATCTGGCTGCCGTTCATCACACCAAATGGAAATTTTGTCAAAGTCATCTTGTATCTTCCTATAGTCACTCAACTTCGACTCCTTACCGTACGCCACGGCATCATCAGAAAACCACGGTAGATTGGTGCTCACCGTGTCGCCAAATCATTTATGTATGCAGAGAACAATAGCGGTCCTGTCACACATCCCTAGGGCACTCCTGACTTTCCCCTCGTCTCTTATGAACACTTGCCGTAGAGGACAACACACTGGGTTCTATTATTTAAGAACTCTTCCAGCCGCACACACATCTGTGAAATTGTTCCATATGCTCGTATCTTCGCTAATAGCGGGCAATTGCAGACAATATCCACATATTCCGCTAAATGTCACTACACAATAATATGATTGTACTACACATAGTTCAAGCGATTCGACGTCTTAAACATAAACGTCAAAAACTGTTACATCATGTATGACACTCCTACAGTCTTGCCATATAAGCAAATCCCCGACATCTGGCAGCGCTTTTCACAGCTTTCAACCGTAAACACAAACGGCTGTAGGCGGAAACAATCGCCGTTTACAAAATCGCGTTGTAGGCAAGCGAAGCATCTGCGCCCAGCGTACAGAATCTGCCGGGGATATTACACTAGAAACACAGTTCACTTATATTTTCATTTCTAGAAGAAAACTGCCAGAATGAATACCCGGGCAATGCTGGGTTTGTCAGCTAGTTATAAATAAATATGCAACATAAACAGCAAGGGCACATAATATTTTCCCTAGCCAATCCTCAACTTAATACCTCGAAAGTAACTTATAAAATTGTATGTTTTTTGCTGACATTTGTATTTACTGACGTTCCTTGAAAACATTATAATATGTATGAACTGAAATCAGGTTTCGGTTGGGTTTTAGGTCACGAAATAATTTATGCGCCTAGTCGTTCTTTATTCCCTGAACCTGCAACTCCGCGAAATTACGAACACTAAGAGACTGCAATCATGTCATCAGTATCTTACGACATCCCGTTTGCTATTATTGATTCGAGTCATCGTTATTAATACAACAGTTTATACAATGCGATCGATGCAGGCTTTGAGAAAAATGTCTGCAATTATCTCTCCGAAGATCTAATTACGAAAAGTCGCTCTTTGAAAGGTATTGTCACTTGAGTTGAAATGACATCGAAGAAATTATTTACTTCTTTCGACAGTAGTCTGTAATCGGGTTAATTGATTTTTCCGTCGCCATTTGCTGTTTGGTGAAACGGTTTCACTCTCCTTACAGAACCACAGACCTTCAACGTCGTACGGTACAACATACACATTCCGTATCTTAATTACTGAGCTCTGGGTACCTCCCTACATTTTCATGGTCCCTTACCAGAATGTCACTATTAAAATTTCTCAGGAGCTGAAGCAAACAGAGAATTAAACGACTCACTGTGTCTTAGTTTCCATATAAGTTTAATGTTCAGAGCCGGCTGTCGTGGCCGAGCAGTTCTAGGCGCTTCAGTCTGGAACCGCGAGACCGCTACGGTAGCAGGTTCGAATCCTGCCTCGGGCATGGATGTGTGTGATGTCCTTAGGTTAGTTAGGTTTAAGCATTTCTCGTAAGTCTAGGGGACTGATGACCTCAGATATTAAGTCCCATAGTACTCAGAGCCAATTCAACCATTTCTTTTAATGTTCAGATATGTCCGGCGTGATTTTCAGAAAACTCAGAAAAGTGTCTTCCACTGAGGACAGCATCAATGAGTCACCACTGGAATGAGACAGATACGGCAGGAGGCACGTATGGGTTAAATGGCCGGAGACTAGGGACGTGTAGTCGGTGTACAAAGGAGACTGCTTACAAAACGTTTAGGGCCTCATCATAGAATATTGCTCCAGTGTGTGGGACTCATTCCACTTAGGACTTGCAGGGAGTACTGAGCGTATACAAAGAAGGGTGGCACGAATGCTCACTGGCCATTCAGACAGCCAGGTACAAGATATGGCGAAATGAGACTGTGGCCGATGATGCCGGCCCATATATTCACAGCAAAACGTACTTGATGGTGTAACTCTACTACAGCGTTAGAGTTTTCCTGATCCCACACATGTATATTCCTGCTGTTAGAAATATTATCATGATCAAATGCGGACTATTCAGTAAACAGTACGATTTGGAGGAAATCTGATCGATCAATCCGTTACTGGAGCAATAACTGACACAATGTGACCCTTGGTGCAAAGTCAGTCACAGGTACTGCATGGGCTCGTCGTGAGTGATACGGGCGTAAATGTTGATCGGGGAGGACTCTCCACACGCTAGTATGTGCAGCGGCCATTTCGCGTGCAATACGACGATGATTCCGCTGCAATACATGATCGCCTATCGTCCCTTGCACTGGTCTTGTCAGCAGCCGAGTATTATGCCCCAGTGTGCTAAACAGCTGCCACACCAACTTAATCGACGTCCCGTTGAATCACACTAAGCGGTTAATAACTGGGGAAATCCAACCAACACCGATTTGTTGGCTTTCTCTGCTGAGCAACATCTATCCACCCGCAATCCGTAGAAGCGTGGCCTTCCATAGGGAATACCACAAGCTACAGGAGAACCTGGAATTACCGATACAGGAAGACATACCAAGTTGACGACAAAATAGTCTCTGTTCAAGAAACGCACCATCACGACAAGCAGAACAGCCAGATGCCAGTAATACCGGGGTGAGAGACCGGTGGGACCAAAGCCGTTAACTTACTGAAAATCCTGAAGAGAGTGAGTGGTTCCGAAAGTAGAAATGTGATACTGCTGGCATAGAACTCGAGAGGAAACTGTGGGTCAAACCGAACACAGATCGCACTGAGCAGGGGCGATATGCAGACTCTCTATACAAATGGGGTGCTACAGAGTCTACAGTTTGTGACTGCGGGGCTCCGAACCAGACAATCAAGCACACTAGAGATGAATGCCCCTTGCGTTGCTACCAGGGGAGTTAGAGCGACCTCATGAAAGCTGATAATACGGCTCTTATATGGATTAGGAACACAGATATTGACGTTTAATTAGTTTTATGTGTAGGTTTGTATTTTCATATTCCTGTTATATATAGTATTACTAATGACATATACCTGTAGCCGGCCGGAGTGGCCGAGCGGCTCTAAGCATTTCAGTCTGGAACCGCGCGACCGCTACGGTTGCAGGTTCGAATCCTGCCTCGGGCATGGACGTGTGTGCTGTTCTTAGGTTAGTTAGGTTTAAGTAGTTATAAGTTCTAGGGGACTGATGACCACAGATGTTAAGTCCCATAGTGCTCAGAGTCATTTATTTTTGTATGGAGAGTGCTAGGGGAGAACAAGTTGTTTCTGTACCATGTACAGCGTGTGCAGGAACTATCAGCAGCTGATTGGCCTCCACGGGTACACTTCTGCGAATGGTTCATCCAACAATGTGTCAATCCTCATATCAGGGCAAATGCATATACCTGTAATTTTAAACTGCATATGGACCGTACGAATAAATAAATAAGGAAAAATAAGTATATGTAAAATTGTGTGCAGATGGTACGTTTACTGTGTCAGTGATGGTATTTCCAGTTAACTGTAACTAATGCAAATGGAAAGGTATTTGATTTTATTCCTATTATCTCCTGAAGCTGCTTTTCCGACCCCATGTTCCCTACCTCAAATTGTTCACTGGAGCATCCTCTAAATTTTTGCAAAATGGTGCAAATGGCTCTAAGCACTACGGGACAACTTCTGAGGTCATCAGTCCCCTAGAACTTAGAATTACTTAAACCTAACTAACCTAAGGACATCACACACATCCATGCCCGACGCAGGATTCGAACCTGTGACCGCAGCGGTCGCGCGGCTCCAGACTGAAGCGCCTAGAACTGCTCGGCCACTCCGGCCGGCAAAATTTTTGCACGCTCTTGTGGTAACACCCTGCATTCACAAATTCAGCACTACTAAGGTAACATTGCATCGTTTTAAGACATACAATATTATTTTATTATTCGAATACTTCTGCCTTGGGCTCGGTACGTCGTATAGCATAGACAGCGTCAATGCAAAAAAAAAAAAAAAAAAAAAAAAAAAACAGAAGTAAACAAACAGGAACGCCGTCACAAGGACATCCCACACGAGAGGCACGGGTCAGAATTTGTACGCCTCTTGAATTTCGGCTAGCTGCTCCGCCACGTGGCGCGCGGAGTTGACGGATGGACCTGAGGAGACAAAAAATAAAGGCCCGCGCCGGCGTGCCCCGCTTTCGCGGTTGGCCGGCCGCGCTATTCCTGGCAGCAGCGTCGGTTCGGCACCGCGGTGTCACCGCACAATCCCCCGTGGCCGACAGGTGACCAGGGCTGTACAACACGACCGCGCCTCCATCCGAAGCTGAACACAGTCGCTAGGAAAGTAGCACGTCGCTTGACTAGCCAACTCAGCAGTCGATGAAGGACACAGAGACTGGTGAGTATGGAAAAATTGCAATGGGACAACCGAACGGTTTCAACAACTCAGTACGCCAATCGCCTTGTTTTTCCGTTCAGTCGGTCGTTTCTTCTTTCAACTGCCCCCCTTCCATCTGCCGCCGGCCCTCCACCCGCCCCCTCCAATGAAACCAGTCTCTGCGACCTCGCCAGCTATATCAACATTGGTCACTCACTTCCCGGGTCTGCAAAGTTAATGTGAACAACCAACTCTCAGTGTTACCCCTGGTTTATTAATGCTGTCACTCAGTCTCCCTGTTTGAGTGATTTCACTTACATACTTCTTCAGCTTACTTTAACTTTTCGTGTCCGGAACCCAATCATCGACTTTCAGTCCAGTATTGGGCCACGTCCAGAGCTTCTTTCATGTCCGACAAAAAATCGTCGAGTTTGCATCCGTAGTGACAGTGTGAACAGTCCAGGAGGTGACCCGTATCTTGCACAGTGGCACAACAAGCTCGCTTGTCGGCATCCACTTTATCCTGACCCCAACTGACCATGTTCGTTTTCACAGGAGCTACACCATTTCTTTCTGCGGTTCGGGATCCTGCATGTTGCTGTGGGAACAGCCAGGAACTATCTGTACTGGTGGACAACAGGTGGTGGTTCTTCAATGGCCGTGTTTAACAGCCTTTGATGGACGCCAGTCGTCCAGGCTCGCACTCAGTGCCAAAGAGAGGATGTCGGTCATTAATGGTTTGTCTGAACCTCGCTGTGAATTCGTGAGATGTTCTTCGGGAGCTGGGACTCGCACGATCAGCAGCTTTGTAAAGGTGTGGTAGGGGCGTGGGTCCTTACACCCCGTTGTTATTCGACATGTTTCGTTAAGACTTATGCCGATTTTCTTCAAGTGCGATGATCTGGTCTGCACCGGGGAGGTGTAGTCAACCGAACAGATGCATAGCGCTTGTGCAGTGGTTCCCAGGACAGCAGTGTTACAAAAATGTTCAAATGTTCAAACGTGTGTGAAATCTTACGGGACTTAACTGCTAAGGTCATCAGCCCCTAAGCTTATACACTACTTAACCTAAATTATCCTATGGGCAAACACACACACCCATGCCCGAGGGAGAACTCGAACCTCCGTTGGGACCAGCCTCACAGTGCATGACTGTAGCGCCCTAGACCGCTCGACTGATCCCACGCGGCGACAGTAGTCTTTGCTCCTCATTTGCATTTCCGCAAAATATTGTTTCTGGAGGCCACCTGACGGAACATTCCACAGTGGTATCGACATGTTAGAGATCTGCCCTACGTCACTGCCAGGTATTTTTGTTTATCTGTGCGTTCCAGTGTGACTTTGCAAAAACAGACATAATTTCTGATGGGATACCACACTCACTGCTTATAGAATGTCACTTATAATCCGTCTTGATTGAAAAAATGTTTATTCGTATGACTGGTTTCGGTTCCTCTAGAACCATCTTCAGATCTGCAATTTCGGTTACAGAAATTGCAGATCTGAAGATGGTTCTAGAGGAACTGAAATCGGTCATATGAACATACATTTTTGCAATCAATGCGGATTATAAGTAACATTTTGTAAACAGCGTGGCTTTATTCCAGCAGACACTGAACTTCAGCTTTGCTTGCCGAGGTCGAAGGTGGAAAGCGCTTACTCGAGTCTCCGAAATGAGTTATTTTGATAGTATACTGCCAAGCAGAACGAAAGGTAAATGATTTCTGGGATAATACCACACTGGAACAGACAGCTAAGCATTTTCGGTAATACATCAACCATGACTAGAATCGCCAGTTTTTTAAAGACAGGTTAAGCATCTTATTTCAAGAAATGTGAAAAAAACCTATGTTTTTAAAAACATTGTGTATTTATTTACTTAAAGAAGAATTTTTCCTATATCCGACAATTAAATGGGCATTTATCTTTGGTTTCAAAGCGTTACAAATATATTTTTACATAAATAAACAATTAATTTTTTAATTAAATTTAGTGAAATTCTTTTTTCCTTTTCCCACTGGTTTTCAGTCATTATCGATAGCTCTCTCTCAGTAAATACTAAGGTTATGTCTACAAAAAGCACAAAAGATGCAATTTTTGATTGTCTGTAGACTTAATTGTTTACATTGTAAGCAGATACCGTCACCTTTCGGAACTAGTCTTTTCGCACGAAAGATTGCTCCTCAATCGTTGATTTTCTTAGAATTTCTTTACTAGTGAAGCTGAGAGGTCAAGTGGTCAAAGTGAAATTCCAGAAGAAAATGGTCTAAATGCACATTTAGTGCGCTAGAGTGTACATCTCATACGAGTAAAAGAAGTACAGGCGATGTCCTGCGTAGTGCTACAATATGTAATGATGAAGTTTGAGATCCACGTCTGTGCCTGAGCTGCATTTAGAATACAACCAGTACAAGGGAAATGGTGGAAGAAGGCAGAAGTTCTGCTATCTGTAATGAAGTTTCAGGTATGCTCAAGAGTACTTATTGTAACATTTAATGCATGTTTAAACAGGCCATACTTTGAAGTACTGAATGTACGTGTTAACGCAACATCAACATACTGATGAAATAGATCACAACGACCTTGAACGTGAAATGCGATAATGACTTTGGGCTAGCCGAAAAGCAGTGAAGGAGGTCAGCAGGTAGTTTTTCTTAGTGGGAATGAAACCAGAAGCTATCTTTCAAGTCAACTCGTGGATGCCATGGCAAAGGACAAAGCTGCTGAAGACACAGAAGGAGAGAAAATACAGTGGAGAAACATCACGTGGTGCTAAATCATCAAAGAAGATTCTAGATAATGCACTTCAACTTTTCACTAAACTTCGACCTTAAATTGACAGAAACGGACTTTAGGGGGCCCAGTATTGGTCCCCCAGCAATACCTCTTCTGCAGACTTTGCGTTAAGAAGAGCTTGAAATAAAATTTGATGAGCGTACAGTATCTTCAGAAGATAATGAACTACAGTCCTGCACTTTATCACGATTTTGGTAACAGTACAGCAAAATGAACATGCGCAACACATCGGTACAGCCTCATAAGTGTTGCTCCAAGAAGGATATTCTTCACGAGTATCGCAAAAGAAAATTAAATTGACACTGACTCTGCGTGGATTATGGAAAATGACTATGAATCATCTCTTGTGTAGTCCGCCCCAGTAGCTGAGTGGTCAGCGTGACGGATTGCCGTCCTCTGGGCCCGGGTTCGATTCCCGGCTGGGTCGGAGATTTTCTCCGCTCAGGGACTGGGTGTTGTGTTGTGTTCATCATCATTTCATCCCCATCCGGCGTGCAGGTCGCCCAATGTGGCGCCGAATGTAATAAGACCTGCGATATGGCGGCCGGACCTGCCCCGCGAGGGGCCTCCCGGCCAATGACGCCAAACGCTCATTTCCATTTCCATCTCTTGTGTATGTTGGAACCACGGCAATATATTTTCGTTAGGTATATTTATTTGCTATTTACCTACTGTTTTCCTCAGCCTGTCGTATGAATTTCGCTTTAATTAATAACATATCCTTATTTATGGAGTACTACGTCGATTCTTGCAGGAACATAAACAACTTGAACAGAACGTACTAATTTTCAACAATGACGTTTGTACGTTCGTCATGAACCGGCTTTCGACTTCTTAGGCTATCGTCAGACAACTTAATGTTGAACAGATACTCCACACAACTTCAGCGAGAATTCATGGCTGTAAAAAGAATGCCGTACAAAGATATGTGACATTTTGTGGCTTTTATCGATATAAAACACAAGCATGATGTAATAACTGAAGAGAGACTGAACAAATAAATCTTACATCACAGTATCATGAAATATTAAAACTATGTGAGTACTTAAAATTTTAATGTTCTACGAGTGAATAATTGCACAGGCTAGTATGTCATATTGACAAACTGGTGAATGTGATGAACAGACCGAATAAAGGGTGGAGGTGTTTTACATTTGAAAGTTGTTCTCAAGACAATTAAGTCATTCTTACACCTTTCTGAATTCGACGTCTTTGATAAAGCAGTCCGAGAAGAGGCGATTGCCACAACAAACCCGCAAAATTCATTTTTCTCATATACTACTATCAGTTGCGAGCCATCTGCCGAGAACGCTATGGCTGAAGGACCAGCCACGTACAAGGCATCCCAGATGTGCCCAATAATGTTCATCTCTGGGGAGTTTGGTAACCAGCGGACGTGTTTAGACTCAGAAGAGTGTTCCTGGCGAAACTCTGTACCAATTCTGGGCCTATGGGCTGTCAAGTTGTCCAGCTGTCCGTTGGAATGCACAATGGACATGAATAGATGCAGGTGATCAGACAGGATGCTTACGTGTGCGAAACCGGAACGTGCGTACGGAACGATTTGAAGTGGAATGATCATATAAAACTAATTGTTGGTAAGGCGGGTACCAGGTTGAGATTCATTGGGAGAGTGCTTAGAAAATGTAGTCCATCAACAAAGGAGGTGGCTTACAAAACACTCGTTCGACCTATACTTGAGTATTGCTCATCAGTGTGGGATCCGTACCAGGTCGGGTTGACGGAGGAGATAGAGAAGATCCAAAGAAGAGCGGCGCGTTTCGTCACTGGGTTATTTGGTAACCGTGATAGCGTTACGGAGATGTTTAATAAACTCAAGTTGCAGACTCTGCAAGAGAGGCGCTCTGCATCGCGGTGTAGCTTGCTCGCCAGGTTTCGAGAGGGTGCGTTTCTGGATGAGGTATCGAATATATTGCTTCCCCCTACTTATACTTCCCGAGGAGATCACGAATGTAAAATTAGAGAGATTAGAGCACGCACGGAGGCTTTCAGACAGTCGTTCTTCCCGCGAACCATACGCGACTGGAACAGGAAAGGGAGGTAATGACAGTGGCACGTAAAGTGCCCTCCGCCACACACCGTTGGGTGGCTTGCGGAGTATCAATGTAGATGTAGATGTAGATGTAGATGTAGTCGTATTCAGACGTATCAGGGGTCCCATATCACTCCAACTGCACTCGCTCCACACCATTACAGAGCCTCTACCAGCTTGAACAGTCCCCTGCTGACAAGCAGCGCCCATGGATTCATGTTGTTGTCTCCATACTTGTACACGTCCATACGCTCGATACAACGTGAAACAAGACTCGTCCGACCAGGCAACATGTTTCCAGTCCTCAACAGTCCAATGTCGGATTTGACGGCACCAGGGGAGGCGTAAAGCTTTGCGTAGTGCAGTCATCAATGGTACACGACTGAGTTTCGGCCCCAAAAGTTCATATCGATGATGTTTCGTTGAATGGGCAAGCATTGAAATCTGCAGCAATTTGCGGACGGTTTGAACGTCTCTCACGTAGAATGATTCTTTTCAGTCGTCGTTGGTCCCTCTCTTGGAGGATCTTTTTTCGGCCCCAGCGATGTCGGAGATTTAATGTTGTACCTGTTCCTGATATTCAAGGTGCACTCGTGAAATGATCGAGCGGGAAAATCCCCACTTCATCGCTACCTCAGAGGTGCTGTGTCCCATCACTCGTGCGCCGACTATAAGACCACATTCAGACTCACTTAAGTCTTGATAACCTGCCATTGTAGTAACAGTACCCGATCTAACAAGTGCGCCGGACACTTGTTGTCTTATGTAGTCTTTGCCGACCGCAGCAGTGCGTTCTGTCGGTTTACATATCTCTATATACGAATAAGCATGTCTATACCGGTTTCTTTGGCGCTTCAGTATATATGCACCCAGTAATTATGAAGGGAGGCTAAATGTTCGTCAGTCTGTGGTGAGAACGGTAGACCCTGTTGTTAACCCCTTCGTGACCAGGAATGTTTCAACAGGATAATGCAAAACCCTACTCTAGTTCACTTCATAACGCCTCGAAGAACGTAAGTATCCGATCCTGGCCAAAACTGTCCCCTGATTTGTCATACATCGAACATGCCTGGGATGCAATGCGAAGCCTTATGCTTCCAGACTAACGTCCAGTCGGCGGTCTTGATGGAGACAGCATGTCTTTCAGGCATGAAAAACAGTTCCTAAGTTTAATTTCTGAAGCTGTTTGCTTCCATGTCTCAACGAATACAGGAATGTATCACTGCAGGTGGTGGCCACACCTCATACTGACGCTAACAATGGACCTCAGTTCGGAATGGAATGAGAGTTTAATCATGTAATACCTGTCACGTGATGAATATTTCCTTGTACTTTTATACATCTGGTACTTGTCTTTCGTGATAGAGCGTTGTTTCGAGTGTGTTGGGCAAAAGTCTCGTACAGTGCGTCTCTGAATGCTTTAGGGAAACAGATAGCGTTACATTCTTGACTGTTACATGCCATTTCAGCGAAGATACAACGCACAGTGTCGTTCCATATCACTCCAGAAGCGATTCTCTTACTTTAACGAGGTAAACACGGAAACTGTCACAAATATACGTTGTTCCATACTGACAGTGTGTTTGGTACACCTACTAAACGCAAAGCTCATCTAACCTATTTTTAAAATTGTATATTTAAATGTTGTGGCTGAATGAAAAATGATTCCCTTCTCGCAGTTTTCTTTGCACTTCCATTTGTTCACTTTCTTAAAGACTGTTTCCAGGAGGTATGTGAGATTTGTTCGTGACCTATCAGCAGTCGTCTTCCTCAGTTTTTCATTATATTCAGCGAACACCCATTCGAATGGAATTCAACGGCCGAGCACAGATTAATGAGTGGGTCTAAGGTGTGATTCCTCGACCTACGGGTCCGAGGCTCTTGTGACCCACATTCGCGGCTGGTTCGCGGCCTCTCGTATATCACAGCCTCCCTGCCGTCCGTCGATGTCGTCTCACGTACTGATTAACTTGTCTGGCGGTTAGGCGCTTTGCCAGTGGCAAGTGCCAAACATTCCCACCGTGCGTCAACATTCGCCCTCCACATTGTTAGACAGATAGCTGGCGAATACTTCCCAGATGAAACGTTTTCTGTCGTAGTCACCGAGAGCGCAATTTTTCAGCTTCAAACCGCTACACACAAGGCGCACAGTGATGAGTATGAAGCCGCGAAGTACTGACGGGTGCGAAGACCATCGAAACTGCTCAACAAAAATCAAATATCACATTTTCGAAACCATATAACTGTCTCCCATTCCGACGCATACGTTTGAAATTGGGCTCAAAGATGGATACAAACTTTCTCTGTAATGGTGCAAAACCGTGGCGCCCTGCCCAGAGACGTCATTTGGCAACGGCAGTTTGGCAAAGGGGTGGGATCACATTCAATGGACATGCAGAACTACAGTGTCCTTATAGAAGGCTTGAAACGTTGGGGCTGCCATCAGTGTCAAAGGCTGTCAAGAACCCCACTGTGGTTTCTGAGCGACCAACGCCCCAAGGAAAGGAGTAGTTTCACTGACACATTTCATACCACCCCCTCACGACTTTATTTATTTATTTATTTACACGTCAAGTTACGTAGGACCAAACTTAGGAGCAAGTCTCCAAGGTCATAGAACATGTCAGTACATGAAATTACAACACAAAAGTATTAACAGATAAAAATAAAATGTTTGTGAATCCAAAAAATCCAGCCATAACCAATCAACAATGTAACATAAGAATCTGCTTAATTTTTCAAGGAACTCGTCAACAGAATGGAAGGAGTGACCTATGAGAAAACTCTTTCATGGATTACTGCTAAGAAAAAAAATGTTCAAATGTGTGTGAAATCTTATGGGACTTTAGTGCTAAGGTCATCAGTCCCTAAGCTTACACACTACTTAACCTAAATCATCCTAAGGACAAACACACACACCCATGCCCGAGGGAGGACTCGAACCTCCGCGGGGATCAGCCGCACAGTCCATGACTGCAGCGCCATAGACCGCTCGGCTAATCCCTCGCGGCTACTGCTAAGATTTTTGAATTGTTGTGGTAGGTTATCCAAAATGGATGCTGCACACCTTTCTGCGCAGGAGTTAAGGAAGTCCGATCCAAATGCTGATTCGATTTCTGCCTAGTATCCACTCAGTGAAAGCTGCTAATTCTTGGGAATAAGCTGATATTGTTAACAAGAAACAACAGTAAACAATATACATATTGAGAGGGCAATATCAAAGTACCCAGACTAGTGTACATGGGTCGACAAGAGGGTCGCGAACTTACACCACTTATTTCCCGAACAGCCCGTTTCTGAGCCAAAAATATCCTTTTAGAATGGGAAGAGTTATCCCAAAATGTAATACCATACAACATAAGCGCATGAAAATAAGGAAAGTAGACTTATTTTCGTGTCGAGCGATCACTTACTTCAGATACCGTTAGAGATAGTAAAAATGGCAGCATTAAGTCTTTGAACAAGATCCTGAACGTGGGCTTTCCACGACAGTTCACAACAGATCTGAACACTTAGAAATTTGAACTGTTCAGTTTCACTAATCGTATGCCCGTCCTGTGAAATTAAAACGTCGGGTTTTATTGAACTGCGTGTTAGAAACTGTAAAAACTGAGTCTTACTGTGGTTTAGCTTTTGGTTTCTTTTCTACAAGTCATGAACTTAGGTCATGAGCTGCAGTGTTTGAAACCGAGCCGATGTTGCACACAGCATCCTTTACTACCAAGCTAGCGTCATCAGCAAAGGGACATATTTTAGAGTTACCTGTAGTACTAGAGGGCATACCATTTATATAAATAAGGAACAGGACTGGTCCCAACACTGATCCCTGGGGCACCTCTCATTTGACTGTAACCCACTCAGACCCCGCATCACAGACATTGTCAACACTCTGAATAAGAACATTTTGCTGTCTTTGGTTAAAGTAAGAGGTGAACCAATTGTGAGCTTCTCGCGGTGTTCCTTAACGGTCCGACTTCTGGAAGAATATTGTGTGATCAACATTATCAAACGCCTTAGTTAAATCAAAAAAATATATCTATCGTTCTAACACTTTTTTTAAATCTATCCAGTACCTCATAGAGAAAAGATAATACAGCATTTTCAGTTGTTAAAAGACTTCTAAAGGGGAACTGTACTTTTGATAGCAAATTATGTGACATAAAATGATCAATTATCCTTAGATACACAGCCTTTTCAATAACTTTAGCAAACACCGAAGGCATAAAAATAGGTCTAAAATTGTCTACATTATCCCTTTCTCCCTATTTATAAAGCAGCTTTACTACTGAGTACTTTAACCGTTCAGAAAACTGAACATTCCTAAAGGAAAAATTACATATGTGGCTCAGTACAGGGCTAACATGTGCAGCACAGTAGGCATTCCATCATATCCATGAGAGTACTTTACGTGCTTTTTCTCAGTGGCGGTGTGTCTGAAACGATGCTCTTCGACACTCAGAAGAAACCCGTGTGATTTCAACCGTGGACTTAGCGGGTTCTGACCTCCATCGCAGACTCTTCAAAATAAGTGGTGAACTGTGAGTAAGAAAGGTTGTGACGGCCTCCTCATCGAGTGACATATCCCCAGTGCCATTGGGCACAATTGTGGTAAAATTTGGCGCCAGTGTGACATAATTAAAATGCGTTACAGCTCATACGAACTTCTGAGCTGTGGCCTTTTCTTCGCGTGTGTCGACACTTTACCGTTCGAAGCGTCACCGACGCCGAGGTTGACGTCACTGGGCGCCACTCTTTTCCAACATTACAGAGGAAGGTTGTACGCATCTTTGAGCTAAATTTGAAATTTATGCGTGGGAATGGGGTTTCTAAAAAGCGATCCTTTAATTTAAGTCGTACCCTGGTGCTAAGTTACGTAGGCTTAACAAAGGACAGATTCAGACATAAGACAAATTTTACATTCACTATATACTGCAAAGATGTATGAGACAGGCGAAATACCCTCACACTTCAAGAAGAATATAATAATTCCAATCCCAAAGAAAGCAGGTGTTGACAGATGTGAAAATTACTATCAGTTTAATAAGTCACAGCTGCAAAATACTAACGCGAATTCTTTACAGGCGAATGGAAAAACAGGTAGAAGTCGACCTCGGGGAAGATCAGTTTGGATTCCGTAGAAATTTTGGAACATATGACGCAATACTGACCTTACGCCTTATCTTAGAAGAAAGATTAAGGAAAGGCAAACCTACGTTTCTAGCATTTGTAGCCTTAGAGGAATCTTTTGAAAATGTTGACTGGAATACTCTCTATCAAATTCAGAAGGGGGCAGGGGTAAAATACAGGGAGCGAAAGGCCATTTACAATTTGTACAGAAGCGAGATGGCAGTTATAAAAGTCGAGGGGCATGAAAGGGGAGCAGTGGTAGGGAAGGGAGTGAGACAGGGTTGTAGCCTATCCCCGATGTTATTCAATCTGTATATGGAGCAAGCAGTAAAGGAAACAAAAGAAAAATTCGGAGTAGGTTAGGTATTAAAATCCATGGAGAAGAAATAAAAACTTTGAGGTTCGCCGATGACATTGTAATTCTGTCAGAGACAGCAAAGGACTTGGAAGAGCAGTTGAACGGAATGGACAGTGTCTTGAAAGGAGGATATAAGATGAACATCAACAAAAGCAAAACGAGGATCATGGAATGTAGTCGAATTAAGTCGGGTGATGCTGAGGAAATTAGGTTAGGAAATGAGACACTTAAAGTAGTAAAGGAGTTTTGCTATTTGGGGAGCAAAATAACTGATGATGGTCGAAGTAGAGAGGACATAAAATGTAGACTGGCAATGCAAGGAAAGCGTTTCTGAAGAAGAGGAATTTGTTAACATTGAGTATAGATTTAAGTGTCAGGAAGTCGTTTCTGAAAGTAACTGTACGGAGTGTAGCCATGTATGGAAGTGAAACATGGACGATAAATAGTTTGGACAAGAAGAGAATAGAAGCTTTCGAAATGTGGTGCTACAGATTAGATGGGTAGATCACGTAACTAATGAGGAGGTATTGAATAGAATAGGGAGAAGAGGAGTTTGTGGCACAAGTTGACAAGAAGAAGGGACCGGTTGGTAGGGCATGTTCTGAGGCATCAAGGGAGCATTGGAGGGCAGCGTGGAGGGTAAAAATCGTAGAGGAAGACCAAGAGACAAATGCAGTAAGCAGATTGAGAGGGATGTAGGTTGCAGTAAGTACTGGGAGATGAAGAAGCTTGCACACGATAGAGTGGCATGGAGAGCTGCATCAACCAGTCTCAGGACTGAAGATCACAACAACAACAACAACAAACAATGTATTGCAACGAGTAAACAAGGCGAAAATGTAACAGAGCATATACAGAGGTAGGAAGTCATAAAAATCCTACTATAGGGACTGGCAAAGGAATTCCCATTACTGGAGAGGCCGATGTGTAAGTTGCGACGGGGTTATTGATGTGGAGGAGGCATCGATCGATAACAGTGTACGTGTCATTTTCAATAGGTACAGTGGCTTGGCTAGCTGAGCATCGTGCGTTTGTTGTGGAGGAGTACATCCGTAATGGTGGTTCTGTTATGATCACTCAACGATCGTTTCGCAATCGGTTCGAACTTGACCCACATGAACCTGTTCTTGACAGAAATAATATTTGAGTTTAGGTATCAGACTTCAGAGCACCAGGTTTTGCACTGGAAAGAAAATCTACCGCCCGACCTCGGACTCTTAACAACGCCGGAATAATGGTACGTTTGAGAGTGTCCGTCCAGTAAGCTCCAGACAAAGTGTTCAGTATTCAACCATACGTCTGCGCTTTGACTTGCTGAAGGGACTATCTTCAGAGAGTTCTCCACGAGCACCCCTGCAAAATCGTGGTTGCCCAAGATTGAAGTGAGAGAGATTCTGAAACTCGCAGAGCTGTGTGTGTGAGAAAATTCTTCAAAACGTTCCCGCAGGCACTGTTTCGTAACCAAACTACATTTCTGCTACTGTGCAGCAGAAAACCGCCAGGAACTTTATCAATGACCATTCTCAGCCATCGTGTCTGATGCGCCGTTGCGCAATTACGTGCGTGCGTTCCGTATTCTCTCGAAGAATATGGCACAACGGTATCGGTTAATTCACATTGCTACCGTCGTATGATAGAGACCTGTGTCAAACCACCCTTTTAGGGACCTTAAAGAGGGAGGTCTGTTTCACACAATATCGACCCACAGCTAACTGTACGTCTTCTCTCTTCGCAATCCTGCAAGCACGTAAGGGGACAATCACCAACTGGCATTCCACCTGAAATGACACGAAGAGCTTATGATAACTTCCGGTAAAGGATTCATCAATGTGTTGACAGTGGAGGACTCCATTTAGCGGATATAGTTTTTAAAACCAACTAATATAAAATGGCCCGATATCTGTAAAAAAAAAAAAAAAAAAAAAACAATTTTCGCTGTATCTTTCTTTGCTTGTTTGTAGCTACCTTCTGAAATACGGGATTTTTTTTTTTACGTACCCTGTAGTAACCATATAAGAAATGATAAACTGCGGTTGTACTCATTTGGTATATTCCCAATTCAATTCGTATTAAAAATAAATTATCAATGGAATATTCTTTATATTTCCTGCAAAATATGTTTCAACTGAACATTTTTGCAGGTACCAGGAAGACAGAAGATGAGAACAACACGCAACTATCAGGTCTAGGTGCTACACCCGTACATATAGACACCGTTTGGTATATTCCCAATTCAGTTCATATTAATAACTACATAAATAAATTAGCAATAGAATACTCCTTATATTTCCTGCAAAATATGTTTCAATTGAACATTTGTGCAGGTACCACGAAGACAGAAAATGAGAACTACATACAACTACCAGGTCTAGGTGCTACACCCGTACATATAGACACATCAGTGTTCGGGCACTTACATATAGGAGATACATAGTGACATACATTTATAGGCTGAGCGTTCCATATCCTGCTGAATATCAGGTGGAAATGTAGTCAGTTAATTGTGCTTCAGTCTTCGCCTGGCATTCCAGTTATCAAGAACGTTAAATTAGTATTTCAGACATTGCTACGTCGTTGGATGTTGACAAGGTTTGGAGGCTGCTTGGGGACTGCTGAACCAAGAGCTCGAAGATCATTTGCAAGTACGTTTATGTGATACGTGTTCAGAGGATACCGTAGCAATACATGGTTTGGATCTTCTTCATCTCCGCAAACACACAGAGAGGTGACGCGTAAGTTGAGCCTATACAGGTGTTCGCTGAACTTCGAGCGATTAAATTTCAGCTGACGCAACAATACTCATATCTGACATTTGTGGATGCTACCGAAGATGCTGTACCTCATCCTAAGTCTCGTACAAAGAATTTCACTGATTTTTTGTCCTAGTGTGACATTATAACTTACACCCAGGGGAAATTCTATGCTGTATAGAGACGGCTTGTGACATAAAATTACAATCAAATGAAAACGATACAAGAGGGAAAAAGTAAGTAAACTGCTTATTATTTCAAAAGTAAGCCCCATAACTCTGAATGATTTCATCCCACTGTGGGAAAAGATAGTCCGTACCTTCAAGGAACTATGTTTATGATTGCCTACGGAAGCATAATTGTACATAGGGGTGTTCCTCCTCGTACGAAGCAGATGGCGGCGGCTACGAATGTCTTTCTTCAGGGTTCCAGGCTGTGCTTCCGCCCACGTCCCCCCAAGGTTGTTTCGACTATTCTACAAACGTTTCACTGGGAAGTTTTTACACATCCTCCATACAGTCGCGATCTCTCCTCACGTATTTTTCCTAGTTTTGAACCTCTGAAGAAAGACATTCGTGGCCGTAGATTTGCTTCGGACGAAGAGATGCACACCCCGGTGCAATGATAGTTCCGTAGTCAACCGCAAGCGTATTTCCATTGACGCATTAGCCGTCATGTCTCAGAGTGGGCGATTGAAATAATAAATAGTTTACATAATTTTTTTATTTTCTGCCTCGTTTTCATTTCACTGCTTTTCATAAAGTTCTAATATAAAAGGTGATACTTTCATGATATTACATACTTTCGGGAATGATGGAGAATGGTAAATGTGTTAGTCTGAGGTAAACGACTTTGATCCCGAAACGATCGAGTCGAATGTTGTAACCGAAAATCGTTCCGATACTTCTGACAATTGAATAAATGTACCGGCACTGTTGTTGCTAGGGTAGCAAAATTTGTAGTGCACAGGTATCTAAGAGCAATGGGCACATTTTGGTCTTAGATACTGCGAAATACATGTCTTCTTCAGCAAGCTTTTCGGTTTCTACACTCCTGGAAATGGAAAAAAGAACACATTGACACCGGTGTGTCAGACCCACCATACTTGCTCCGGACACTGCGAGAGGGCTGTACAAGCAATGATCACACGCACGGCACAGCGGACACACCAGGAACCGCGGTGTTGGCCGTCGAATGGCGCTAGCTGCGCAGCATTTGTGCACCGCCGCCGTCAGTGTCAGCCAGTTTGCCGTGGCATACGGAGCTCCATCGCAGTCTTTAACACTGGTAGCATGCCGCGACAGCGTGGACGTGAACCGTATGTGCAGTTGACGGACTTTGAGCGAGGGCGTATAGTGGGCATGCGGGAGGCCGGGTGGACGTACCGCCGAATTGCTCAACACGTGGGGCGTGAGGTCTCCACAGTACATCGATGTTGTCGCCAGTGGTCGGCGGAAGGTGCACGTGCCCGTCGACCTGGGACCGGACCGCAGCGACGCACGGATGCACGCCAAGACCGTAGGATCCTACGCAGTGCCGTAGGGGACCGCACCGCCACTTCCCAGCAAATGAGGGACACTGTTGCTCCTGGGGTATCGGCGAGGACCATTCGCAACCGTCTCCATGAAGCTGGGCTACGGTCCCGCACACCGTTAGGCCGTCTTCTGCTCACGCCCCAACATCGTGCAGCCCGCCTCCAGTGGTGTCGCGACAGGCGTGAATGGAGGGACGAATGGAGACGTGTCGTCTTCAGCGATGAGAGTCGCTTCTGCCTTGGTGCCAATGATGGTCGTATGCGTGTTTGGCGCCGTGCAGGTGAGCGCCACAATCAGGACTGCATACGACCGAGGCACACAGGGCCAACACCCGGCATCATGGTGTGGGGAGCGATCTCCTACACTGGCCGTACACCACTGGTGATCGTCGAGGGGACACTGAATAGTGCACGGTACATCCAAACCGTCATCGAACCCATCGTTCTACCATTCCTAGACCGGCAAGGGAACTTGCTGTTCCAACAGGACAATGCACGTCCGCATGTATCCCGTGCCACCCAACGTGCTCTAGAAGGTGTAAGTCAACTACCCTGGCCAGCAAGATCTCCGGATCTGTCCCCCATTGAGCATGTTTGGGACTGGATGAAGCGTCGTCTCACGCGGTCTGCACGTCCAGCACGAACGCTGGTCCAACTGAGGCGCCAGGAGGAAATGGCATGGCAAGCCGTTCCACAGGACTACATCCAGCATCTCTACGATCGTCTCCATGGGAGAATAGTAGCCTGCATTGCTGCGAAAGGTGGATATACACTGTACTAGTGCCGACATTGTGCATGCTCTGTTGCCTGTGTCTATGTGCCTGTGGTTCTGTCAGTGTGATCATGTGATTTATCTGACCCCAGGAATGTGTCAATAAAGTTTCCCCTTCCTGGGACAATGAATTCACGGTGTTCTTATTTCAATTTCCAGGAGTGTATATTTTTAGAGGAGATAATGCGAACTAAAGCAAGAAAAAAGTCTAATAAGTAATAGGCTTTAAACTGCATCCCGCAAGAGCTATGAGAACTTGTACAGCAAAAGATGTGTGTTCCGCAGTATCGAAGATAAATATACTGGCACAGACACAGAAGATAAGAAAGAGATAGCTGAAATAATGATTTCGGTTTTCCAAACTTGTTTCACCACCTTTCAATCGTCCTACGACCGTCGAATTGACAGATATTGAGATATCACGAAGTAGAAGAGGAACTACAATCGCTTATTAATGGAAAGGCATCATGATCAAATGAGATACCTGTAAGATTCTACAAAGATATTACGAAGTAAGTTGCTCCCCTTCTAACGGAGGTTTATCGTAGATTGCTGGAGCAACCAAGCGTACCTAGCGATAGGGAAAAATAAAAAAAATTCACAGGTGATTCCAGTTTTCAAGAGGAGCCGAAGGACATAAGCACATAGTGATAGGCCTGTATCGTTGACGTCAATTTGTTGTAGAATAATCCACGTGTCTTATGCTACAAAAACTTTACGTTTTTGGACAACGAAAATCACCTCAACCAACTTGGATTTCGCAGAGATCCCGCGAAATTGAGGTCCCTCTGCTCCTCCACGAGATCCATAGCGCTGCAGACAACGGCCCTCAGGTTGACGTGTTGTTGCTTGAGCTCACTAAGGCGAAAAAGAAAAAACGAGCTTATCTAGTATCGGGCCAGATTTGCGGCTGGACTCAAGACTTCCCTGAAGACGATACTCAACACATCGTCCTTAACGGCAATTTTCGGAGTAGCACAAGGAAGTGTGATAGGACCGTTACAGTTTACAATGCATTTAAATCATCCAGCAGAAAGCACCGGAAGCTCTTTAAGAGTGTTTGCTGATGATGTTCGACAACGTGTGCTGAACGCTGTGCTCCGAAACAACTCTGCCTACTCCCCTATGTCGTGAGATCTGACACAAATGCGACAAACCGTCTGTTACACAGCGGAAAAGCCTCCGACCTTTACGTACTATAACATGTGGACGGCCAATACCCTATAGCCAACTCATAATGACACCGACCTGCACTACATCAAGCGAATAGATGTTCGACACGATATTATGAGGTAACCATGACTTTTGTCATATCACTGTATTTCGGCTTGGAACATGTCTCTTATCCCGTTTATATCTCCTAAAAGATGAGCATCGTACTTAGTGACTTGCTTCACTGGGGTCATGTACTCAACTTGCTGCAGTCATGACGGGCTTGACTGTATGTGCTGAATAACGATTGAATGGTATCAGTTGCCTTTCTATAAAGTAGCAACGCCAGAAGACAGCATCAGTTTGCCGAATGACCTGCAGAGGATGGTGTATGGTGCAGGCGCTGACAGCTGACCCTGAACGCGAATAAATGTAACGTGTTACACATACATAGGAACAGAAACCGACTACTGTTGATGACGAACTGACGAAAACTGTGTCTACCGTAAAATATCTAGAAGTATCCAGAGAGACCTTAAGTAGAATTATCGAACAAAACAAATACTAGGAATAGCTGGTGTCAAAATGAGATTCATAGGAGAAATACTACAGAAATGCATCTCATCTGCCAAGGAAGTGGCTTTTAAGGCGCTTGTTTGGCCGATTCTTATCACTGTTCATCATTATAGGATCGTTACCGGGTAGGACTGATAGAAGAGATTGAGAATATCCAACGAAGAGCGGCGCGTTTCGTCACGGGGTCGTGTAGTCGGCACGATGGCTTTACACAAATGTTCAACAAAATCCAGTGGCAGACATTATTAAAGAGGCGTTGCGCGCCATGGAGAGGTTTACGATTGAAATGTAAATAGAACACTTTCCGGGAAGAGTCGGACAACGTAGTACTTAACCCACATCTCGCGAAATGACCACAACGAGAAGATTCGAGATATTATAGCTAATACGGAGACTTGCCGACAACCATTCTCCCCATATGCCATTTGTGAGTGGAACAGGGAAGGGGGGAACAGTTAGTGGTGCCAGAACTGTCCTCCGCCAAACACCTTTAGATTGCTAGCGGAGTGTGATGTAGATGTAAATTCCTCTTACCCAAATTAATACATTTACCCTTCTCCATCATCCCTGACACTTTGCAAACAAAATCACGGAATCACCATGTACAGAGTCACAGAAACGTTTGAAACTACCCTTAGAAAACTTTATGAATTACTGTGCTTGGATACCCCTTATGTTATTTGATTTTCAAACAGCTGAGCAGAACTGAACGTACTCAGACATTTCGCTCTTTACTTATCCTAATCAACACTAAACTGACACAGAATATTTTTAGCGCAACGCAGTATGACTTTCAATAATCCCCACAAAAGAATGGCCCTGACTACCAATAACCCATACCTTTCATGAATCACTTACCTCACAGAAATCTTCGTTACTCGAACTACTACAATACAGCGAGAGCCAATACTGCCAGCTAAATAAAAGATTCTAACTACTGAGCGCACTAACTACTGATAGGCATAGTTAGCAAATGAAAGATTTTGATAGAGAACAAACAATGTATTTACCTTAATAGTGTTCAAAAGTCATGATATACACTCCTGGAAATGGAAAAAAGAACACATTGACACCGGTGTGTCAGACCCACCATACTTGCTCCGGACACTGCGAGAGGGCTGTACAAGCAATGATCACACGCACGGCACAGCGGACACACCAGGAACCGCGGTGTTGGCTGTCGAATGGCGCTAGCTGCGCAGCATTTGTGCACCGCCGCCGTCAGTGTCAGCCACTTTGCCGTGGCATACGGAGCTCCATCGCAGTCTTTAACACTGGTAGCATGCGGCGACAGTGTGGACGTGAACCGTATGTGCAGTTGACGGACTTTGAGCGATGGCGTATAGTGGGCATGCGGGAGGCCGGGTGGACGTACCGCCGAATTGCTCAACATGTGGGGCATGAGGTCTCCACAGTACATCGATGTTGTTGCCAGTGGTCGGCGGAAGGTGCACGTGCCCGTCAACCTGGGACCGGACCGCAGCGACGCACGGATGCACGCCAAGACCGTAGGATCCTACGCAGTGCCGTAGGGGACCGCACCGCCACTTCCCAGCAAATTAGGGACACTGTTGCTCCTGGGGTATCGGCGAGGACCATTCGCAACCGTCTCCATGAAGCTGGGCTATGGTCCCGCACACCGTTAGGCCGTCTTCCACTCACGCCCCAACATCGTGCAGCCCGCCTCCAGTGGTGTCGCGACAGGCGTGAATGGAGGGACGAATGGAGACGTGTCGTCTTCAGCGATGAGAGTCGCTTCTGCCTTGGTGCCAATGATGGTCGTATGCGTGTTTGGCGCCGTGCAGGTGAGCGCCACAATCAGGACTGCATACGACCGAGGCACACAGGGCCAACACCCGGCATCATGGTGTGGGAAGCGATCTCCTACACTGGCCGTACACCACTGGTGATCGTCGAGGGGACACTGAATAGTGCACGGTACATCCAAACCGTCATCGAACCCATCGTTCTACCATTCCTAGACCGGCAAGGGAACTTGCTGTTCCAACAGGACAATGCACGTCCGCATGTATCCCGTGCCACCCAACGTGCTCTAGAAGGTGTAAGTCAACTACCCTGGCCAGCAAGATCTCAGGATCTGTCCCCCATTGAGCATGTTTGGGACTGGATGAAGCCTTGTCTCATGCGGTCTGCACGTCCAGCATGAACGCTGGTCCAACTGAGGCGCCAGGTGGAAATGGCATGGCAAGCCGTTCCACAGGACTACATCCAGCATCTCTACGATCGTCTCCATGGGAGAATAGCAGCCTGCATTGCTGCGAAAGGTGGATATACACTGTACTAGTGCCGACATTGTGCATGCTCTGTTGCCTGTGTCTATGTGCCTGTGGTTCTGTCAGTGTGATCATGTGATGTATCTGACCCCCGGAATGTGTCAATAAAGTTTCCCCTTCCTGGGACAATGAATTCACGGTGTTCTTATTTCAATTTCCGGGAGTGTATGTATCAGTTCATGACATCCAGCATTTCAAATAAACTGTCTCTGGTGGACACACGTCCAGATCATCCGCTCTCAAAACTCCGTCATCTCTCTCCCCACATCCACCACTGCTAGCTGCTCACCTCCAACTGCGCAACGCTACGCGCTGTTCACATCCAACTGCCCAAGACTTTTTTTTTTTGGTCATCAGTCTACTGACTGGTTTGATGCGGCCCGCCACGAATTCCTCTCCTGTGCTAACCTCTTCATCTCAGAGTAGCACTTGCAACCTACGTCCTCAATTATTTGCTTGACGTATTCCAATCTCTGTCTTCCGCTACAGTTTTTGCCCTCTACAGCTCCCTCTAGTACCATAGAAGTCATTCCCTCATGTCTAAGCAGATGTCCTACCATCCTGTCCCTTCTCTTATCAGTGTTTTCCACATATTCCTTTCCTCTCCGATTCTGCGTAGAACTTCCTCATTCCTTACCTTATCAGTCAACCTAATTTTCAACATTCGTCTATAGCACCACATCTGAAATGCTTCGATTCTCTTCTGTTCCGGTTTTCCCACAGTCCATGTTTCACTACCATACAATGCTGTACTCCAGACGTACATCCTCAGAAATTTCTTCCTCAAATTAAGGCCGGTATTTGATATTAGTAGACTTCTCTTGGCCAGAAATGCCTTTTTTGCCATTGCGAGTCTGCTTTTGATGTCCTCCTTGCTCCGTCCGTCATTGGTCATATTACTGCCTAGGTAGCAGAATTCCTTAACTTCATTGACTTCGTGACCATCAATCCTGATGTTAAGTTTCCCGCTGTCCTCATTTCTAATACATATCATTACCTTCGTCTTTCTCCGATTTACACTCAAACCATACTGTGTACTCATTAGACTGTTCATTCCGTTCAGCAGATCATTTAATTCTTCTTCACTTTCACTCAGGATAGCAATGTCATCAGCGAATCGTATCATTGATGTCCTTTCACCTTGTAATTTAATTCCACTCCTGAACCTTTCTTTTATTTCCATCATTGCTCCCTCAATGTACAGATTAAAGAGTAGGGGCGAAAGGCTACAGCCTTGTCTTACACCCTTCTTAATACGAGCACTTCGTTCTTGATCGTCCACTCTTATTATTCCCTCTTGGTTGTTGTACATATTGTATATGACACGTCTCTCCCTATAGCTTACCCCCACTTTTTTCAGAATCTCGAACAGCTTGCACCATTTTATATTGTCGAACGCTTTTTCCAGGTCGACAAATCCTATGAAAGTGTCTTGGTTTTTCTTTAGCCTTGCTTCCATTATTAGCCGTAACGTCAGAATTACCTCTCTCGTCCCTTTACTTTTCCTAAAGCCAAACTGATCGTCACGTAGCGCATTCTCAATTTTCTTTTCCATTCTTCTGTATATTATTCTTTATGCATGAGCTGTTAAGCTGATTGTGCGATAATTCTCGCACTTGTCAGCTCTTGCCGTCTTGGGAATTGTGTGGATGATGCTTTTCCGAAACTCTATCGCCAGTCTCATATATTGTACACACCAACGTAAATTGTCGTTTTGTTGCCACTTCCCCCAACGATTTTAGAAATTCTGATGGAATGTTATCTATTCCTTCGGCCTTATTTGACCGTAAGTCCTCCAAAGCTCTTTTAAATTCCGATTCTAATACTGGATCCCCCATCTCTTCTAAATCGACTCCTGTTTCTTCTTCTATCACATCAGACAAATCTTCACCCTCATATAGGCTTTCAATGTATTCTTTCCACCTATCTGCTCTCTCCTCTGCATTTAACAGTGGAATTCCCGTTGCACTCCTAATGTTACCACCGTTGCTTTTAATGTCACCAAAGGTTGTTTTGACTTTCCTGTATGCTGAGTCTGTCCTTCCGACAATCATATCTTTTTCAATGTCTTCACATTTTTCCTGCAGCCATTTCCTCTTAGCTCCCCTGCACTTCCTATTTATTTC
Source organism: Schistocerca serialis cubense (assembly GCF_023864345.2). Taxonomy (NCBI): domain Eukaryota; kingdom Metazoa; phylum Arthropoda; class Insecta; order Orthoptera; family Acrididae; genus Schistocerca; species Schistocerca serialis. The sequence continues at coordinate 737,150,871 of NC_064642.1, forward strand.
ATTCATCAGCGACTTGTATTTCTGTATTCCTGGTTTTCGCGGAAGATGTTTGTACTTCCTCCTTTCATCAATCAACTGAAGTATTTCTTCTGTTACCCCTTTTTAGAGATGTCCATTCCTCTTCAACTGTACTGCCTACTGCGCTATTCCTTATTGCTGTATCTATAGCGTTAGAGAACTTCAAACGTATCTCGTCATTCCTTAGTACTTCGGTATCCCACTTCTTTGCGTATTGATTCTTCGTGACTAATGTCTTGAACTTCAGCCTACTCTTCATCACTACTATATTGTGATCTGAGTCTATATCTGCTCCTGGGTACGCCTTACAATCCAGTATCTGATTTCGGAATCTCTGTCTGACCATGATGTAATCTAATTGAAATCTTCCCGTATCTCCCGGCCTTTTCCAAGTATACCTCCTCCTCTTGTGATTCTTGAACAGGGTATTCGCTATTACTAGCTGAAACTTGTTACAGAACTCAATTAGTCTTTCTCCTCTTTCATTTCGTGTCCCAAGCTCATATTCTCCTGTAACCTTTTCTTCTACTCCTTCCCCTAAAACTGCATTCCAGTCGCCCATGACTGTTAGATTTTCGTCCGCCTTTACATACTGCATTACCATTTCAATACCCTCATACACTTTCTCTATCTGTTCATCTTCAGCTTGCGACGTCGGCATGTATACCTGAACTACCGTTGTCGGTGTTGGTCTGCTGTCGATTCTGATTAGAACAACCCGGTCACTGAACTGTTCACAGTAACACACCCTCTGCCCTACCTTCCTATTCATAACGAATCCTACACCTGTTATACCATTTTCTGCTGCTGTTGATATTACCCGATACTCATCTGACCAGAAATCCTTGTCTTCCTTCCACTTCACTTCGCTGACCCCTACTATATCTAGATTGAGCCCTTGCATTTCCGTTTTCAGATTTTCTAGTTTCCCTACCACGTTCAAGCTTCTGACATTCCATGCCCCGACTCGTAGAACGTTATCCTTTCGTTGATTATTCAATCTTTTTCTCATGGTAACCTCCCCCTTGGCAGTCCCCTCCCGGAGATCCGAATGGGGGACTATTCCGGAATCTTTTGCCAATGGAGAGATCATCATGACACTTCTTCAATTGCAGGCCACATGTCCTCCTCATGTCGTTGATCATTGCTGATTCTTCCGCCTTTAGGGGCAATTTCCCACCCCTAGGACAAGAGAGTGCCCTCAACCTCTATCCGCTCCTCCGCCCTCTTTGGCAGAATGAGGCTGACTTCTTATGCCGGAAGTCTTCGGCCGCCAATGCTGATAAATTATCAAAATTTAAGCTGTGGTGGGGATCGAACCTGGGACCGAAGACGTTTTGATTATGAATCAAAGACGCTACCCCTAGTCCACAAACACTACAACACTACAATAGTGAATATTTCAACAATGCCAAACAGCCATAGACTGCACACAGCACAACCAGTGATTTTCTTACAGAGCGCTACGTGACGTTACCAATATAAAAACCTAAACAGCCTACTTACAGGTTTCGTTCTATTCAGAATTCTTTTGAACTCGTTATTTGATAACCATTTAATTTTAATCTGAGAATTTAATACGCTTCAAACCGTTGAGAGAGCAAAGAGAGTCACTTATGTGATCACTGTATGCACTACTGGCCATTAAAATTGCTACACCACGAAGATGACGTGCTACAGACGCGAAATTTAACCTATGGGAAGAAGATGCTGTGATATGCAAATGATTAGTTATTCAGAGAATTCACAAAGGGTTGGCACCGGTGACGACACCTACAACGTGCTGACATGAGGAACGTTTCCAACCGATTTCTCATACACAAACAGCAGATGACAGGCGTTGCATGGTGAAACGTTGTTGTGATGCCTCGTGTAAGGAGGAGAACTGCATACCATCACGTTTCCGACTTTGATAAAGGTCGGATTGTAGCCTATCGCGATTGCGGTTCATCGTATCGCGACATTGCTGCTAGCGTTGGTCGAGATGCAATGACTATTAGCAGTACATGGAACCGGTGGGTTCACGATGGTAATACGGAACGCCGTGCTGGACCCCAACGGCCACGTGTCACTAGCAGTCGAGACGACAGGCATCTTATCCGCATGGCTGTAACGAATCGTGCAGCCACGTCTCGATCCCCGAGTCAACAGATGGGGACGTTTGCGAGACAACAACCATCTTCACGAACAGCTCGATGAAACTATCAGCTCGGAGACCATGATCTCGGTTACCCTTGATGCAGCATCACAGACAGGAGCGCCTGCGATGGTGTACTCAACGACGAACCTGGGTGCACGAATGGCAAAACGTCATTTTTTCGGATGAATCCAGGTTCTGTTTACAGGATCGTGATGGTCGCATCCGTGTTTGGCGAAATCGCGGTGAACCCCCATTGGAAGCGTGTATTCGTCATCGCCATACTGTCGTATCACCCGGTGTGATGGTATGGGGTGACATTGGTTACACGTCTCGGTCACCTCTTGTTTGCTTTGACGGCACTTTGAACAGTGGACTTTCATTTCAGATGTGTTACGACCCGTGGCTCTACCCTTCATTCGATCCCTTGAAACCCTACATTTCAGCAGGATAATGCAAGACCGCATGTTGCAGGTCTCTGGATACAGTAAATGTTCGACTGCTGCCCTGGCCAGAAAATTCTCCAGAAAACGCTTGGTCAATGGTGGCAATTGGCTCGTCACAATACGCCAGTCACTACTCTTGATGAACTGTGGTATCGTGTTGAAGCTGCATGGGCAGCTGTACCTGTACACACCAACCAAGCTCTGTTTGAGTCAATGCCCAGGAGTATCAAGGCCGTTATTACGGCTAGAGGTGGTTGTTCTGGGTATTGATGTCTCGGGAGCTATGCACTCAAATTGCGTGAAAATGTAATCACATGTCAGTTTTAGTATAATATATTTGTCCAATGAATACCCGTCTTTTCATCTGCATTTCTTCTTGGTGTAACAATTTTAATGGCCAGTAGAGTATTTCGTTACCTGCCTAAGGAGCTGAAGACCGATAGTCATAATCTTTTTTTTATGTGAATGCGGGCTTTCTCGGGGTGTACTGCTGATGAAATCGTCTCGGGTTTTAGTCCTACTTGCTGCATTCAGTTTCGGCGACGTTTCGATGAGCGTCGTTTTTATCATCTTGTGACGAAGTTGAATTCCGCAACTTTTCAATGAGTGTCATCCTCAACATGCTCGGACGAAGTTGAAGGTGATGAGAATCACACTTACCGAAACGTCGCGGAATTTGAACGTAGTCACTCGGATGGAAACCCGAGATGTGTTCGTCACCTTTATTTTATGTATACATATACGGCCCGCCACGAGTTTCTCTCCTGTGCCAAACTGTTGCAGTTGCCAAGAACGCTCAAACCCACCGTCCTTTGGTGGAAAGGGGGGGGGGGGGTAACCCGCTCCCCCACCCCTAGATCTCAGGGAAAAGAAAAAAATATAGCTCAGTCAGCTGCTTCTCTTTCAAGAAAATGATTTAAAGTCGGTATACGCACGTTTTTTTTAAGGGGTTCGGAATTTGAACTTCCTTGTGGCTATCTTCCAAAATATTAAAAATACTCCAAGCCACGTGTCTCTCTACAAACCAGCACATAGGTGCCCTTGGCGCTTTAAACGTACGTCCTCAATTATGCTCGATGTGTTTCAATTCCGTTTGTTAAATGCTAGAACGTGCTGTTTCAGTTACTCGAGAAGTTCTCACGAATGGATCTGACAAGTATCCGGCATGACTTCCTCGAACTTTCTCAATCACCTGACAGGGACCGTTCACCTTGCCTGCTGCTGATCCTGTTGAGGGCGTCGATTTTATGTTGCAACTTGAAGCCGAGATACGTAAATGAATCATACAGCATACCACAAGCAGAGGAGAGTGCGTACGGGGTTCATAGTATACCGAGGAACACATGATATTACCTGGCCGTGTTTCAGTCTAGTGACCGATATTAGAATCACATGATGGAACACACTCTAGAGACAGTCATAAATATGTTTCGGCATTTTCTCCCATTTCTATTGTTGTGAGACAGGAGCTTGTGTTCGTAAATATGTGTTCTGTATAATACGCTAATCTACTTGGAAGATACGTGTTACTGTTCGGTTGCAAAATTTTATGATGAATAATGTATTACACATGTTTAAAACTAGTTACGTAACTTGTGGACAAATAAGCCATGCTTCGCCTGTTGCCCTTTGTGATAGAAGATGGTCTCTTACCGTGGAACATGTGATATTTGGAAATGAAATGAGTTTCTTTAATGTATTAATAATTTTATCTGTCATGAAAATGGAAATTTGTTTTAGCATCTGTTTAAAAATATGTTTAACTTCTTTTTAATAATACATCTATTAAATTTGATTCTATTTACTGATTACTGGTATGAAGTACGGATATAACGTAATAGATACGTTATTAAATACAATACTGACAAGATTTCCTCGACTGCGAATGTTTTAAATTTCTATACGATATTTATTCGAAGATGCGTGACCATGTTGTACCTTAAAACATTTTTTTCATATCTGGAAAGCCTTACGTTTCCGGAGTAATTATTCTGATTTAAACAAAAGACTGCAGCACACAAATAGTGAATGGTATCACTTGAAATCGAATATGGCAGCGAAACTTGACAGATATGCTAACGCGTTAATACGGAACCGATTTACGCTGGAAAAAATTAGTTCTAAGTTTGAATACCAGGTGCAAATCTGGCGCTGTACAGCATCTCCTCGACGTCTCTGTTGCTCATAGTGAACAAATAGTGAAAGTGGCGGTTAATAATAAAATCAACATCATGCCGTTCTCACTTGTTTGACTTTTTCTGCCCGCGTCCCGTTCCTAACACATCATAAACAGAAACATTTCTATACGTCTTTGTTATTTGCGACTGGTGGTCAAAACTAGAAAAAATTACTTTCCAGCATAGATCGATTCCGCATTTATGCATTCGAATACCTACCAAGTTTTTCTGCCATACGATAATTGCAGTCCCCATAGTGCAACCCCGTCCACCTACCTCTCGAGGACCATGTACCCACTTAATTGTAGCTGACGATATCACTGGGCCAACATAGGAACATGTAGGGGGCGGCTGCTGCGAATCTTCCTGTTCGACAACGTGTGCTGAATGCTGTGCACCGAAACACCTGTGCCTACTCCCCTACGCCGTGAGACCTGCTACAGATGCGACCTATCGTCTGTTACACAGCGGACAAGCCTCCGACCGTTACGTACTATAACATGTGGACGTTCAATACCCTATAGCCAACTCATGATTACACCGACCTACACTACATCAAGTGAAAATATGTTCGACACGATATTGTGAGGTACCCATGACTTTTGTCATCTTAGCGTATTTCGGCTTGGAACATGTTTCTTATCACGTTTATATTTCGTCAAGGATGAGTAGCGTACTTAGTGGTATGCTTCTCTGGTGTCATGTACTAAGCTTCCTGCAATCATACTGCAGAGAATCATGACTGGCTTGACTGTACGTGCTGAATGGTATCCGTTGCCTATCTTCAGACCCGAGCTGAAGTCGCAGGCGTTTTACAGTATCATTGCTATTTAGTATCAAAAGTTAATAATTGTCGTTGTATTATGCGTATATTCCTGCTGATATTGGACTCATTTTCCTATACCAATTGTTGTGAAACCTGTCTTTCTACAATGTTTGAAGTTTAGTAGAATGAATATTATTATGCTAATGAGTGAACGTGTGACAGAATCGTTCCATACTTTATATTCTTTGTGGCTACGTAACAGCCCGGTATGTGGTTCGAGACTCCGCCATGAAGTGCTGCCAACTTTGTGATACTGATAGTTACCACAAGCCATTTTAAAAGTCGCCGTTTATAATCAAAATAACCCAGATTTAAAACTGGAAAACATCAGCGCAGTGGCTCATGCAGATGCATCTTTCGTCTCCAGCGTGATAAATTTCCTCTCGTCTAACCACCGTTACTTGTTTGGCCTTGCTGTTCCTGTCCACGTACATAACTGGTAGTTACCTTACGTAAAGCTCGTTTGAAACAGAGTTACTATAGCATACCTGCCAACTTTTGAGAAAGGCTACCAGAAAAACTCACGAGCGACAAAAATCTAACGATTTTCGACATACCCCGGCTTGAGGAAATTAATAATACTTCTGGGCTACAAAGTACAATAATTCATGCTTGAAACAGGGTACTTCAATGAATTCAAATCTACTTAGATCATAGACCGATTATTTGTAGATGAACATAAGTCAAGAAGAAATCCATGTTAAACAGGAGCAGGCGTGGCGAATATTGGTTTGGAGCATACATAATAGGACTTCCTTGGTAAATTAAGCAGATATGCGATAACTGAAGACGGCTTTACACAACGAAACTTCCTTAACGTAACAAAGGCAAGAAATAGTATAATATACACTGCAAATCACGTACTAGTTCGACTTTAAAGTCATAGTGGTGACTTTTTAGCTTCCTGCAAAAAGACTTGAGAAATACAGAGATTTATTGAACATGGATGATCTTAACTCTGTTCTACTTTTCTTCACAAGGTTCGGTTATACTTAAGAGGACCATCGGCTCCACGAATTTTTGATATTTGTGGCCAACTGGAATCACTTGTAGCATCTTGATTTGCAGCCGAAGTGTCATCTATCTGAAGAGCTGTGAACTGCCCCTGAAGCTCAATCACTACCTCACCTGTAGTTTCATTCTCTTCCTTGCATAACATGATAGTAAACTTTACGAAGAAAAAACGAATGGAAGAAAGCTGTGCATCTTCAATTTTATCTAACCTAGCAACTTGAGCATGCTGTAACACATCATTATTGTGTGGGAGTGTAAAAGTATTCATCTTGGGTATCCTTGTTTGCAGTGCAAAAATAGTTTCACACTGATGAAAAGAAAAGAGATTCATCTGCATCCTGGGGATCATTCACTATGCACGAAATCTGAATGCCAATAACTAACACATCACTACATCTTTAATTTTGAATCAAACTGTACTGAACTTCAAGCAATGAAGAGCTTTCGACGATTTTGGGATTAACAAACTTCTTGCCGAACTGCTTTAGCAAATACATCAGAAGTTCTAATAAAAAGTGAACTTGCGGGGAAGAAGTCCGAAGGGCAACATTCAGTTTGTCAAATGCGGTATAGTCGCATGAAGGAAAGTGAAGAAGGCCTTGTTCAAGCTTGAGGATAGGAACTTTTTCCTCACATGTTGTAGCACAAGTGTTACTTTTTAGATAGGGTTTTGTCACATTTCGAAGACTATGCTATTCATTTTGGAACATGTGTAGTGGGAGAATCAAGAAATCTCTTCTGATACTCTTTGGATCCACTTTGTTCACCTCTAGGATATCAAGCATGTGGAAACGTATTGGCCACATAATATTATTTCATCCTTGATGAAAGAAAGAAGCGGATCCCACTGGTCCAGTAGTATATCCAAACATCTGCCTAAAAATAACCACTTAGAACGCACATGCATCAGCATTTTCTTTCTCTCTTCGTTCTGAAAGTTCTGAAATTTCTCCAGGCAATCTTTACCGTTGATTTTCTTCTCTAAGAAATAAAACATATCAACAAGGATCTCATCCAACTTAAGTGGTAATCTTCAAACATCTCTTTCAGCTGCCAATTTAATCCGGTGGCAAATGCAACCTATGATGGAAATACCTGTTTGAGCTTCCTTGAAAACTGCTAAGACACCGATTTTGTGTGCTATAATAACGCGAACACTGTCGAAGCAGAAGGCCACACAGTTTTCATCTGGTATGCTATGAGAATTCAGGTGTGATAACATAAGGTTACCTATATTTTGCCCTGTTGAGTCCCTGTCTGCCACTGGTGTGGATAGCACATTATTCACCATTTTTTCCCGCCGAATATCCTAAAATGTAACAACAGAGGGTTACAACTTCGCATTCCTATCATTGCTTTCATCCGTTGCCAAGGAAAATGGCCCGTTTGGAAAGCATTTAACACCATTATATATGCCTTTTTTGCCATTTTATTTACAACGCATATCTTTTTCGTGCGACCACAGCTATATATCATTGAAACTTCGGATATGGGAAACATTCTTCTTAATAAAGCACCAGCATGATCAGCCGCACTTAAGGACACATTGTGTTCCACCAATAAGGTAGAACACAGACACTCGGCCCTAATTACGTCACTGTCAACGTTTCCAAACTTGCCAAAAAGGTATTGATTTTCTTATCATCTTCCTTTGACTTAAAATAACTTAACATGTTTACCGCACTTTACAGATAACTTATATCGTTTCTTCCACCATGTGCAATATTAATTTCACACCCACACACCGTGCAAAAGGCAAACTTTTCTCCCTTTCTTGATTTTAGTTTGCACGGAATATCAACAGAATTTGTTTCTTTAAATGTCTGTACTGTACTGTCCCTTTATGGTTTTATTCATGAATCCTACAATAGGAATACAGCGTATGAAAATGACCAAGAACAAATGTCTCGACATGTACTGAAACGTCGAAAGGAATCTACATCACTGAACGTCACATACAATAATCATATAAACACTCAGGCAATCAAACGCTTTACTGAAACATATCAAAGCAGACGAAGTCTTAAACCATTAAACGAAGACGACGCCAACCTCGTGATGAAAGAATATGCACATGGCAAAAAGCACACACACGTGGAATGAGTGCAATTAGCCCACACGTGGTCAAAGAATATGGCTTAAATCACAACAACCGAAGAGAGCGGGACAAAGAATTGCGGACCAGAGCCTGTAGACACGTAAGATTCACATGAAATAACTGTTATCCCGGTTTTAAATTCTGTTCCAACAAAGACACTAACATCACACGGTTAAAAGTACCAGTCACATCGAAGAATGAGTTATCGACTACAATAGACTTGTCGTTACCCACGCAAACACCCCACGGAAATGGAGTGGTTATCGAATGTTAACGTTTCAAATCTTTGTCCGCGAAGTCGTAAAATAACACTTTCCATCCGTAACGCCGTAAAATGCTACAATTTCCTTGTATTTTACGGATAAACTGTAAAAGTTGGCAGGTTTGCTGTACGATACAGCTCCTGATGTCCAGAAAGATACGAGTGCATAAAATTCCACGTGAGTTTCGATGACATGGTTAGCGTTCCACATTAGATCAATTAGATTTGATCCCGGGAATCCACTGTAGCCCAGTCTCCAAGTCCCCATACTGTGGACTTTATACTCGCACCATGATATACGCTCTAAAGCGATAGGCAAACCATCTGCAATAAGGTTCGTTCCGTTATACGAGTTCTACGAGGGTTGTTCAGTAAGTAATGCCCACAGTTTTCTCGGAACATATTTCTTGTTAAGAGCCAGACTTTGGTGACAATATACATCAACATGTCTTGTCGTTGTCCTATTTTTCTACTTAGTCTCCATCACGTTCTATGGCCGCACGCCAACGTTGTGGAAGAGCATGTATTACCTGCTGGTAAAAGACCTTGTCCTACAGGCGCAGCCATGTTTTCACTGCATGACTGATACTCGTGTGTTCCCCATAGAGAATCTTTAAGCAGCCCAAAGAGACGGAACTGCGAGTGGACTGTAGGGCTGATGATGCAGTGATGTCCAACCCAATTTGGCGATGAGTTCTCAGACTTGTGTGTGGGCGTGCATTATCGTGCTGGAGCACGATTACTACTGGATTCTTGTCCGATCGAACACATCGGAAACGGTTCTTGAGTTTATTCAGAGTCTACATGTATGCCTCTGAATTGATGGTTGACCCTCTTGGCATCACATCCACGAGAATGACGCCATCACAATCCCATAAGATTGTCACCATGACTTTTCCGGCAGAGGGATGTGTCTTGAATTTCTTCATTTCTGGTGAATGGTGGTGATGCCACTGCATGGACTGCCTTTATGTTTCCAGCGCAAAGTAGTGCACCCAGCTTTTGTCGCCCGTAAGGATCCTTGACTGAAAGGACTCTCCATCAGTCTCAAAACGCTGCAACAGTTCAGATGAAATGGCCTTTCTTTGAATCTTGTGGTCCGCTGTGAGCATTCGTCGAACCCATCGTGAGCAACTCTCTGAATGTCCGGGAGTCTCTATCATTGCAGACCAACTTCCAATGCTGACCGACAACTCTAGAGCCAATTGTCAAGTTCTGATGCGTCGGTCGGCACGAAGAATGGCGTCCGCATGATTCAGCATGTCTGCAGCAATGGCTGTGACAGGACGTCCCGAGCTTTGCTAATCATGGAGCTCTGTTTGTGCATTTCTTAGGCTGTAACTTTGTTTACCCATCGCCCAACTGTTCTCCTATCAACTGGAGCATCGCCATGCACTGCACACAAACGTTTATGGATGTTCGCCATGGTTTTTTCTTCTGCACACAATAATTCAATAACAGTACGCTGCTTGTAACCTGAATTGTATGTAGACGCCATTTTGACGCTGTACTACGGCTCTGCCATCTACCATGACGGTTCGAAACCGGCGCACAGAACGAACATCAGATGTTTAGCATCAAAAAGGACGCTTGTCTGTGTATAATAATGGCTTTTTGAAAAAAAAAAATGTTGGGCATTACTTGTTGAACGACCCTCGTATAGTGCTTAGGGAACCGCAAGGAGCCGGCTGGTGTGGCCGAGCGGTTCTAGGCGCTTCAGTCTGGAACCGCCCGACCGCTACGGTCGCAGGATAGAATCCTGCCTCGGGCATGGATGTGTGTGATGTCCTTAGGTTAGTTAGGTTTAAGTAGTTCTAAGTTCTAGGGGACTGGTGACCTCAGCTGTTAAGTCCCATAGTGCTCAGAGCCATTTGGAACCATTTGAACCGCAAGGCAAAGACGAACTATACCACCCATGAGTTTGCAAAAAACTCAGTTATAACAAGCAATGGATAATGGCAGTTCAGAGCAGCAATTTCCCTTCGATACCGAATTACTCAGAATGCCTCCACATAAACGTCCCCTTGACTTTGCCCATCCGTACTGCAGAACAAGAAGCTACTCCCAATCACCACGCCCCATCAGTGCAATATGTCACATGTCCATGCTATACGGACCTCGTTCTTCTCTGAAGGCAGTGACTCAGTCTACATAGGCTTAAAACCACAGGAATCACTGCAAATTTCCACGTCATTTACCTTTGCCTTTGCCCCTTGCCACAAACACGTTCGGTTACGTCCTGCCCCACATACAGTCCACTTGTTCTCGCTCCGCGCGCTCCACGTAACAACCGTCCTGCATGCCGCCACGGCCCTCCGAGCGATGCACAACACGCAGCCCACATCCTGTCGACAGGCAAAGACGTGCCAACTGGTACAATAGCTGACATCCACACGACCCAGTATTTGAGAACTAGACAACTTAGTGACTTGCAAGAAGCTGTACACGTATTCTCAAACCTATGTCAAACTTTTTCTCGCTGTCTCCTCCCCTCCTCCGCACTAAATGACGGAAAGAAAGTAGGTTATCGCGTATTACATTTTCGCTTTCCGTGCAGTAAAATTGTAACAACAAGCATGAAGTTTATATTTATTGCTCCTTTGTTACTAACTCTATTCACAACGAATTTAGCAGACAGCATGCAGTGACGAATGGAAAATCTGATGGAAGCCGAACTCGGGGAAAATCAGTTTGGATTCCGTAGAAATGTTGGAACACGTGAGGCAATACTGACCCTACGAATTATCTTAGAAAATAGATTAAGGAAAGGCAAACCTACGTTTCTAGCATTTGTAGACTTAGAGAAAGCTTTTGACAATGCTGACTGGAAAACTCTCTTTCAGATTCTGAAGGTGGCAGGGGTAAAATACAGGCAGCGAAAGGCTATTTACAATTTGTACAGAAACCAGATGGCAGTTATAAGAGTCGAGGGGCATGAAAGGGAAGCAGTGGTTAGGAAGGGAGTGAGACAGATTTGTAGCCTCTCACCGGTGTATTGAGCAAGCAATAAAGGAAACAAAAGAAAAGTTCGGAGAAGAAATAAAAACTTTGAGGTTCGCCGATGACATTGTAATTCTGTCAGAGACAGCAAGGGACCTGGAAGAGCAGCTGAACGTAATCGACAGTGTCTTGAGAGGAGGATATAAGATGAACATCAACAAAAGCAAAACGAGGATAATGTAATGTAGGCGAATTAAATCGGGTGATGCTGAGGGTATTAGATTAGGAAATAAGACTCTTAAAGTAGCAAATGAGTTTTGCTATTTGGAGAGCAAAATAACTGATGATGGTCGAAGTAGAGAGGATTTGAAATGGAGACTGCCTCTGACAAGAAAAGTGTTTCTGAAGAAGAGAAATTTGTTAACATCGAAGAAGAGAAATTTGTTAACATCGAAGATAGATTAGAGGATATAAAATGTAGACTGGCAATGGCAAGGAAAGCGTTTCTGAAGAAGAGGAATTTGTTTACATCGAATATAGGTTTAAGTGTCAGGAAGTCTTTTCTGAAAGTATTTGTATGGAGCAGAAGAATGCTGAAGATTTGATGGGTAGATCACATAACTAATTATGAGATATTAAATACGACTGGAGAGAAGAGAAATTTGTGGCACAACTTGACTACAAGAAGGAATCGCTTGGTAGAACATATTCTGAGGCATCAAGGGATCACCAGTTTAGTACTGGAGGGCAGCGCAGAAGGTAAAAATCGTAGAGGGAGACCAAGAAATGAATACACTAAACAGATTCAGAAGGATGTAGGTTGCAGTAGGTACTGGGAGATGCAGAAGCTTGCACGGGATAGAGTAGCATGGAGAGCTGCATCAAACCAGTCTCTGGTCTGAAGACCACAACAACAACAACAATGTACAAATGCTGCTGAATGTACCTAGAAAATAGTATGGTTGTACGACACTCCAAGAGACCTGAAGGGAAGAAGAGATCGACAAAGAGACGGGGAAGAGGAGATGGGCAGAAGAAAGGAAGAGGAGGAGTTGGAAGGAAGGAGTGGACAAGAGGAGACGGACATAGAAAGAAAAGACGAGCAGATGGAGAGAGAGGTGCAGGGGGAGATGGGAACGGAGGAGATGGACAGAGTGAGGGAGAAAGAGGAGATGGAATAATATTAGTTAATGCTCCTGAAGAAGAACGTAGCGTTTTTATATAAGTTTAATAAATTCAACAGGTACGCTTAACAGAATCTATAGCCATCAATAATATATTCTCCATCACTATTTACAACGGTATTCCAACCCTGGGGTATCTTTTCTATTCCGCAACTATAGAAATCACGTGGTTCTGAAGGGAAGAATTAATCGAGCACTGTTTGGAGCCCATTTTCATCCGGAAAGGTAATTCCTTGAAGGATCTTCGATAGAGAGCGGAAAATGTGGGAATCTCAGCGCTCAAGATCAGCAATATAAGATGGTTGCTGATGACTTCCCAAGCCAACTCCCGCACAGCGTTTTTCTCACTCTAGCAGAACGCGGGCGTGCGTTATCGCGGAGTAGCATCAGGCCACGCAACCTTCCTGGTCGTTGCTGTTGGACTGTGTCTACAAGATGACTCAGTTGTTTTTATGAGCAGTGATGGTTAGACCCCGGGGAACTAATTCGTAATACACAGCACCGTAGCTGCTCCACCTGATGCCTAACACTATCGCCGGCCGGTGTGGCCGAACGGTTCTAGACGCTGCAGTCTGGAGCCGCGCTACTGCTACAGCTGCAGGTTCGAATCCTGCCTCGGGCATGGATATGTGTGATGTCCTTAGGTTAGTTAGGTTTAAGTAGTTCTAAGTTCTAGGGGACTGATAGTTTGTTAGTTTAGTTAGTTAGTTACGTGTTCCATTGATCAATAGCACGGAAAAACCGTTATGATGTGGAACGTATCAAATACACAAGTAATGCGCACAGAAAAACAAGGTTTTTTTACATTATAGTTGCTTAAGTATATTTATTATCCCATTCCCTTCGTTCTCTTAAATGGCACAAAATGCATATATTATATCTCGAGATTTATTCACTCATATTCAAAAATTCTTCTATGGTATAGAAGGAGTTGTGAAGGAGGTATGATTTCAATTTGTTTTTGAAACTATTACTGCTGTCTGTCAGACATTTTATTTCATCTGGTAATTTATCAAAAAGTTTTATAGCAGCATATTTTACCCCTTTCGGTGCCAAGGTAGGTTAAGTAAAGGATAGTGTGGGTCTTTCTTTTTTCTGGTATTGTAATCATGAATGTCGCTGTTGATTTTAAACTGGTCCATGTTGTTGAGAAAAAATTTCATTACTGAGTAAATGTACTGTGAAGCAGCTGTAAGAATTCGTAACCTTATAAACAGATGCCTACAAGATGTGCGACTATCAACCCCATACATTATTCTAACTACTTTCTATTGAGCAGTGAATACTTTTTGCCTAAGTGGTGAGTTGCCCCAGAATATTATTCCTTATGACATCAGAAAGTGGAAGTATGCAACGTATGTAAGCTTACTAATTTCTCCATCCTCGAAATTGGCAATTATTCTGATTGCAAAAGTTGTTGAACCTAGTCGCTTTAGGAGATGACAGATGTTAAGTCCCATAGTCCTCAGAGACATTTGAACCATTTGAACCTAACAGTATCGATTGTGGAAGCGCGGCCTTTCTACGGGGAGTTGCTGGTTTGTTTGGGATTAACCTTTCCTTTCTTTTCCTTGTGTTATCATAACGACACCATCTATCGCCATCAGTAACGATGCAGGATGAGAATCATCGGTGTTGTACTCGAGCCAATCGATGTCGAGCAGGCGTAGATGCACATACGGCCGTCTGCTGATTTCTGTAATTTTGACTTAGAGCATGCGTCACACATTCACATGATTTTTTTAGCTTTCCCCACTCCCTGAAAATGCCGCAAGTTGGTGGAATAATCACAGTTCATTATATTTGGCAGTCCTCGAGCACACTTACGTGGATCATTGTAGTTTAATGCGTTTAAACGATCTTCGTCAAACCCTGAAGGTATTCACGAACGGGAAGGATCACCGATGTTGAAACGACTCTCCAAAATAAGAGAAAACCGTTTTCTTGCCGTGCTCTGTCCAGTAGCACTATCCCCATATACTACGCAAATGTTTCTGGCTGCTCGCGGTGCAGTCATCCCACTACTGAGTTCAAGCGTCCGCAGCTACAGCCACCATTTCCAAATGATAAAATGACGATGCGTAAACTCAAAGAGCGCCAGTGAACTACAAATAAAAAATATGCAATCGATTAATAAACCCATAGGAACTGGACTACCACTGCGCAAAAAAAGAAAAAAAAAAGAAGGAACCTACGAGCTTATGCAGCAACCTAACAGACCATTTACTTAAGTCAATTTTAAATGTATGTAACGGATAATTATTGTTTTTTATGGTCCGGGGCTTGCTATGTAGGTGGTGCCTATAGTTGAATGCATGAACAATGGCCGTCTGCGAATTATAGAGGCACGCACGGGGTATACAGTGATGCCGGTTGCGAACAGCTGCGGTAGGTGCATAGAGATGTGGACGCCAAACAGTTCGTAAGGTTGCGTTTACCGAGTAGCGGGCAGCGGAGAAAGTTATTCGGCGAATTTTTATTCAGCGCTACGATTCGTCAGAAACTTAAGCTCTCTCCACAAGATGAATACCGCTGTAAGATGGTCGGATCGAAAGTGGTAAGACGCGCAATGTCGTCTGGTTCAAATGGATCTGAGCACTATAGGTTTTAACACCTAAGGTCATCAGTCCCCTAGAACTTAGAACTAGTTAAACCTAACTAACCAAAGGACATCACACACATCCATTCCCGAGGCAGGATTCGAGCCTGCGACCGCTTCCAGACTGAAGCACCTAGAACAGCTCGGCCACATCGGCCGGCAATGTCGTCTGGCACAGCAAGTTACGATGCTTCGTCCCGAGCATCTACGAGAATGAGTCAAATGAAAACCTTAAATTTGTAATAACAAATCGAAATTTCGCGCCGCTATCCTGTAAGTTGGTAAGCGTGCTACAAACAGCGTGCCGAATGGCCTGTAGGTGGCCGCATAGTGCAGATGCACACATACCGTCGCAGTATCAGTATAAAGATGGCCGCCTCACATGGGACTCGCACCAGGGAAGAACAGCGTTCTGTTATTCGGTTTTTGCGTAGTGACGATGTGAAATATACCGAAATTCATCGACGAATAAAGGTTCAGTACGGTGATGCATGTTCGTCACAGCAGCAAGTCTACGAATGGAGTAAGAAGTT
Source organism: Schistocerca serialis cubense (assembly GCF_023864345.2). Lineage (NCBI taxonomy): Eukaryota > Metazoa > Arthropoda > Insecta > Orthoptera > Acrididae > Schistocerca > Schistocerca serialis. The sequence continues at coordinate 737,167,105 of NC_064642.1, forward strand.
CGCAAATGGTGTGACTTCAGTGGACGATGCTCCTCGTCCAGGTCAGGTACAACGAGTAGTGACTCCACAGAACATTGCAGCAGTTGAAGCCATAGTGAAGGAAAACCGCCGAATGACACTGAATGACATTGCAGCATGTTTACAGATTAGTCATGGGTTAGCACTCCACACTGTGCATGATGTGCTCCAGTTTCAGAAAGTGACTGCAAGATGGGTGCCACGTCAGCTGACTCCTGAAACGAGAGAACGACGTGTTGGTGCTTGTGAAGAACTTCTTCGGCGCTTTGAACGAGAAGGTGATGCCTTCCTTGCAAGAATCGTCACTGGGGACGAAACCTAGGTTCATTTCCACCAACCGGAAACGGAGAGAGCGAGCAAGAATCGTTACTGCGGACGAAACCTGGGTTCATTTCCACCAACCAGAAACGAAGAGAGCGAGCAAGGAATGGCGCAATTCCTCATCACCAAAACCAAAGAGGTTTCGAACAGAATCATCAGCAGGGAAGGTTATGCCGACTCTCTTTTGGGACGAAAAAGGCGTCATTTTGGAGCATTTCATGCCTAGAGAGACCACTGTCACCAGTGCATCATACACAGATCTCCTAAAAAATCATCTGCGGCCTGCAATCAAATCAAAGCGACGTGGATTGCTGTCAGCAGATGTCCTTTGGCAACATGATAATGCAAGGCCCTACATTGCCCATACAACAGTTGTAGCAATCACAGACCTGCATATTGAGTGTCTTCCTCTTCCACCATACTCACCAGACGTTGCGTCAAGTGATTTACATATGTTCGGACCACTCAAAGACGCAATTGGAGGAAAGAAGTTCCGTTCTGATGAAGAGGTATGCCACGCGGTACATGAGTGGTTGCGCGGGCTACCAAAAGAATTTTTTTCTAAAGGAATTAATGCACTTTGTAAGCGCTGGAGGACTTGCATTGAGCGTGGGGGAGATTATGTTGAAAAGTGATACAGCTTTGTACCACTTCTGCACAATAAACAATAATTTAAAAAATATATAAGGTTTTCATTTGACTCACCCTCGTACGTACAGGGAAGTACGAATCCTTGTTTCCAAAGACAAAATGACGGTTTACAGATAATTTTTTTCGGAAAACACCAAAAAATTGCTACCATGTGCAGTGCTTAACTACTTGGAACATGGACACAGTCTACCACAAATTACGTGCCATATACCATTCTGAATGGAATAATTTTGCTTCTACAAAAATGCTGTGTGTTATAGTGGAAAATTTTCCGTCTTTTTGTGACAATGATAAACGTTTTCTTTATACAAGACGCATTTCGCTTTCTTTAAATCATCTCGATTGAAACATAGTTGTAAAGTACACAAAGCATAAAGACTAAAATATACTGAGTGTCAGTGAAGTGCGATGTGGCAAAAATCGAACTTATTTGAGTGTGTCTGTCATACACAAATAGCAAGTATATGCTAAAATATAGGTCATTTGAGACAAACGCTGAATATGATCTTACAACCGAACGATGCAGACAGATAATCAGGTAGCAGTGTAGGAGCCAAAATATTGTTCACCGAAGATGCTTCAAAATTAAGCAAAACGAGTGTGGTATAAATAAGACTCTTTTTTACAGTCGCAAAAGACAGAATACATCTCAGTACTACTGGTAAAACTGCAACTGCGGAAGAGAAGCTATAGAAAAAGAAAAAAACAACATGAAAGTTGTATTCGTGACTAACCTTCCGTCGTTTTCAATCGCTGAGATCGTTGTCATTTACATAACTACAGTCCATGTCAGGTTCTGACTCACCCGGTCTTAGAGGGATGACCATGGGATCAAGTAGATTATCGATTAAAATTTCCCTCTTCATGCCCTCTTCCTGTAGCCGTTCTGCGTGCCGAACACATTCGACCCATTCTGAAGGAATTATGCTGTCAAGTGCTCCGTGTAAAAACCTCTCTGTGGCGGCAATTTTAAATGTCTATTTTTTTTTGCGACATATGAGCTCTATCGGATTGCACTGGCAATGAAGTGCTGGCAAATGCAAAACTCTCTACACGTATGCTCCTCTGCAACCTTTACACCAGAGTATGAAGCCCTACAAGATTTAACAATTGAGCCTGAGCCCTACTGGCAGCGTGCGCTACCTTTTTATTTGCAAGCTGCATCATGATTCCCGCTTTTTTTGTAGTTGCTGTGGGAGCCTTGTGAACAACCGAGTGATAACTCCAATTGTCGAGTATAATCACCAAGTTTGCAGACAAGTAAGGGAGGAACTGTTTCCTAAACCATAATATAAATGTCTGTTGAGTTCATTTCAGAATGATAATCACTTGAAGTGCTCTTTTTTTGTCCGGAACACTAATTTGAGCCGCGCGGGATTAGCTGAGCGGTCTGAGGCGCTGCAGTCATGGACTGTGCGGCTGGTCCCGGCGGAGGTTCGAGTCCTCCCTCGGGCATGGGTGTGTGTGTTTGACTTTAGGATAATTTAAGTTAAGTAGTGTGTAAGCTTAGGGACTGATGACCTTAGCAGTTAAGTCCCATTAGATTTCACACACATTTGAACATTTGAACACACTAATTTGATTTCTGGAATGAACGCGGAAGCTGAACCAGCATGAAGCACAACTTTTCGTCCCCGTTAACCAACTTATACTTTAAAACTACCTGAACTATCTCTCAGTTTCCAACACGCTTTCTTGTATGATTCTGGTTTACCCATGTTTAGTCCCAGTAAAAAAGTTCTAATTGGCCGATTTTCTTATTTCAAGAATACTTCTTATGAACTGTGCCCTTGATGCAGCGATATCACAACGTCCCATTAAAAATTTTCGTTCGTCATTTGTATTTGCATGTTTGAACCCAATGTCTTTCAGTAGTCTTCTCACTGAGGTAACACTGCATTTAAAATGTATACTTTCACGCATTTTCAACGTATTTTTTTTTAACAGTAGGGAATTTGGCTGTCTTGTACATATTTAGCTCAGCTCGCCTTACAATATCTTTGTCATAGAGCACCTTTGTGAAAATCGTCTTAATTCGAGACAGTCTCCTCAAGACTATAACGTTTCCCTGGCGATCTGGAAACTGGGGTTCCGCTGGTCTGGATGGATGAATTACCTTCGCCGGCAAACCACTGAACAATTGTCAAGCTGAAGCCACTCGCTTCAGTTATGCGTTCCTGAGACCTGGCAAAATTTCTGATAGGTCCACTGTTTTCTGCTTCACGCTTGAAGAAAGCGTGTATATTGTAAATTACTTCTCTTGGTCGTTTATAGAGAATTTGTCGATTGCCACCACTATCAGCCATGGCAAACTGAAACAAACGGGTTAAAAATTGGGCCGGCCGGGATATTGTAACTTTTCCATCCAGCTTCCGAATTAGATACACATGTGCAGCTCCGGCACGCACTAGACAGAGTGAGTGTTACGTATTCACAACTAAGTTATGCCCGATATAGAATACAACATGTAGGCTCTGAAGAACACCCGAGTGACTATTACGTATTCACATCCAAGTAACGTACGATATTGAGATACGTGTCCGTCCCTCTAGAATTTCCGAAACAGAGTGACTAGCGCAGCCGAAGTACTTCGTCTCCCTAGCGCACCAAAGCGACCCGAAGGTGTCCTAAGCACTTCTATTGCAATATCGTTACTCTTATGTTTCTCAAAACTAGTGAAATTTAATGAACAAAAACGATAGACTCGGAGGGTAAACATGAGAGATTGTCATACTAAAACTGGGTTTAATACAATGAAAAGTATGTAAATAATCAATAAGAGAAGTTAGGCGTTTTGGTGCCTAGCACCAGAACGTACCGACCAATCAGAAGGAAGTTCAGTAAAACTGACGGACTCTCCCACGGGGCTGGTACATACTGTACCATCTGTAGCTTGTACCTCACTCCACTTTTGTCCCATATGCTACTTCTACGTCTACATCTACATGAATACTCTGCAAATCACATTTAAGTGCCTGGCAGAGGGTTCATCGAACCACCTTCACAATTCTCTATTATTCCAATCTCGTATAGCGCGCGGAAAGTATGAACACCTATATCTTTCCGTAAGAGCTCTGATTTCCCTTATTTTATCTTGGAATCGTTCCTCCCTACGTACGTCGGTGTCAACAAAATGTTTTCGCATTCGGAGGAGAAAGTTGGTGATTGGAATTTCGTGAGAAGATTCCGTCGCAACGAAAAACGCCTTTCTGTTAATGATGTCCGACCCAAATCCTGTATCATTTCTGTGACACTCTCTCCCATATTTCGCGATAATACAAAACGTACTGCCTTTCTTTGAACTTTTTCGATGTACTCCGTTAGTACTATCTGGTAAGGATCCCACACCGCGCAACAGTATTCTAAAAGAGGACGGACAAGCGTAGTGTAAATGGTTCAAACGGCTCTGAGCACTATGGGACTTAACTTCAGAGGTCAACAGTCCCCTAGAACTTAGAACTACTTAAACCTAACTAACCTAAGGACATTACAGACATCCATGCCCGAGGCAGGATTCGAACCTGCGACCGTAGCGGTCGCGTTGTTCCAGACTGTAGCGCCTAGAACCGCTCGGCCACCCCGGCCGGCTTCTAAACCCATGTTGACCGTGTGTGAATTGACCGTTTTCTGGTAATTCATCATGTTTGAACACAATATATCTTCTAAAATCCTGCTGGATATCGACGTTAACTATATGGGCCTGTAATTAAGTGGATTACTCCTACTACCTTTCTTGAATATTGGTGTGACCTGTGCAACTTTGCAGTCTTTGGGTACGGATCTTTCGTAGAGCGATCGGTTGTATATGATTGTTAAGTCTGGAGATAATGCATCAGCATATTCCGAAAGGAACCTAACTGGTATACAGTCTGGGCCAGAAGACGTGCTTCTATTAAGTGATTGAAGTTGCTTCACTGCTCCAAGGATATGTACTTCTACTTTACTCATGTTGGCAGCTGTTCTCGATTCGAATTCTGGAATATTTACTTCGTCTTCTTTTGTGAAGGCATTTCGGAAGGCTGTGTTTAGTAACTCTGCTGTGGCAGAACTGTCTTCGGTAGTATCTCCATCACTTGGCGTGTATCAAACTGCATCAAGGCAAGCTTTTAGCAAAATAAAATACTGGTGCCACAGCCAGGAATATCACACGCGTCAGACGCGCAGAACGAGCCTAAACTCGACAACTTAAAAAAAGGTGTTTACCAGAGAAATTCAATATTTACCGATGGCGAATGTCCAGTTCGGTAGTAGCGGATATTAAAGTTCGATCTGCGAAAGATAGCGCTCGCGAATCCGAGGCACGGAGGAGGCTTGCATTGTTGAAGATTCCAAGCGCCGACAGTTGCGGCACGCGCATACGCTTGCTTTCCGCTTGAAAGATGCGTATATGCTGCAAATCATGTCTCTCCCTTGCTTATGCGGAATGTATCACTTACCATCACCATTAGCGACAAAAATTCGCAGCAAACGGAATAAAAATTCACTAAACAATTCGTTACCATCAGGTGCAATGCTCATGTTAGCTGCGGCATTCAGAGCAGAGCGCTCAAAACACTATTGAATGCTGATTGGCTGTCGGAGAATGCGTGACGTAGGTGAGCAGAACACGTCTAAACGCGAACGTCGTCGTTCGCGACAGCAAACTATGGTACAGTTGTAGCAAGGAGCAGCAAAACAGATGCTTAGGCCTATCCGCACTCGTCATTTTAGACAGACAAACAGCGGTGGAGGAACGCTGGAACTTGCGAACATTGTGTGCGCCAACGCAGCGGGTCGCCGACAAACGCTGCAGCTGATGGTGGGGGCGAACTGCGGAATTATCCCCGGCTGGGAGTGCGGAGCGCGAAGGTGGCGGCGCGGCCGCAGGCCGACACGCCTCGCGCTGCGCCGCTGTTTATCTTGGTTGCGGTGGTGGGGGATTCCCCCTGGGAGGCAGGCGTCGGCGGCGGCGCCGCTGGCGATGCGGCAGACGCGGTGGCGGCGCGGGCCGGCGGGCGGCGGCGCGACTCCCAGCGTCTTGCGGGGGCGGAACGCCGATTCTGATGCCTATCTGTGCCTAGTGGTACTTCGGTTGTGAGCAAGTACGGATGCGCACTGCGCAGACGGAGACTACTCTTTCCGACATCGACTGTGTGCCTTAGAGGCGACGAAAAGTAACTGGAATGACTGGAATTGCCGGTTACAGAGACGTAGCAGTTACCGCAATGACCACTCATCGGCTAATAGCAGTTCTTTTAAAAACTGGCAACAGCACGTGATGCTATCTGTTTACCGAAGTGCGTACTGTGCCTTCGCAGCGTTTGATATGTGACCACGGATAAATCAACAGAGCAGAGGGACGGATCACCTCACAGACTATACATATACATTACCGGCCATTAAAATTGCTACATCACGAAGATGACGTGCTACAGACGCGAAATTTAACCGACAGGAATAAGATGCTCCGATATGCAAACGATTACCCTTTCAGAGCATTCACACAAGGCTGGCGCCGGTGGCGACACCTACGACGTGCTGACATGAGGAAAGTTTCCAAACGATTTCTCATACACAAACAGCAGTTGACCGGCGTTGCCTGGTGAAACGTTGTTGTGGTGCCTCGTGTAAGGAGGAGAAATACATACCATCACGTTTCCGACTTTGATAAAGGTCGGACTGTAGCCTCTCGCGATTGTGGTTTATCGTATCGCGACATTGCTGCTCGAGTTGGTCGCTATCCAATGACTGTTAACAGAATATGGAATCGGTGGGTTCAGGAGGGTACTGCGGAATGCCGTGCTGGATCCCAACGGCCTCGTATCTCTAGCAGTCGAGATGACAGGCATCTTATCCGCATGGCTGTAACGGATCGTGCAGCCACGTCTCGATCCCTGAGTCAACAGATGGGGACGTTTGCAAGACAACAACCATCTGCACGAACAGTTCGACGACGTTGGCAGCAGGATGGACTATCAGCTCGGAGACCGTGGCTGCGGTTACCCTTGACGCTGCATCACAGACAGGAGCGCCTGCGATGGTGTAGTCAACAACGAACCTGGGTGCACGAATGGCAAAACGTCATTTTTTCGGATGAATCCAGGTTCCGTTTACAGCATCGTGATGGTCGCATCCGTGTTTGGCGACGGAAAATATTCGACTGGTGCCCTGGCCAGCACATTCTCCAGATCTCTCACCAATTGAAAACGTCTGGTTAATGGTGGCCGAGGAACTGGTTCGTCACAATACGCCAGTCACTACTCTTGATGAACTATGGTATCGTGTTGAAGCTGCATGGGCAGCTGTACCTGTACACCCCATCCAGCTCTGTTTGGCTCAATGCCCAGGCGTATCAAGGCCGTTATTACGGCCAGAGGTGGTTGTTCTGGGTACTGATTTCTCAGGATCTATGCACCCAAACTGCGTGAAAATGTAATCACATGTCAGTTCTAGTATAATATATTTGTCCAAAGAATACCCATTTATCATCTACATTTCTTCTTGTTGTAGCAATTTTAATGGCCAGTAGTGTACCTGTGGGATGAACATTCTGAAGCGCAGAACGACGAGAACTCTGTCCGCAACATCTCCTTCAGCTCAAGCCACGTGACTTTGGGACGGCGCATTGCAGCCAACGTAGCGTTTAGCGTTTTTTGAATGGTATTACTTCGCTAGTACAGACGGAGCACCTCGAGAAGTACCGTGAAAACTTGTATACGCGCTTTACAGACATCACAACAATTTGATAACAGGAACCGAAATTGGCTTAAAGATGTGAGGAACAGTGGTAGTGTGCTTTTCCGCCACGTGTTATAACTCGGAGTCCACTTTATTTACGTTTATTCGGAAACGGGATAAGAAGTAACAGCCCACTATTGCACTTAACAGGAATTGTCAAATCTCTGTTCTAAGTTATTACTTTACAGTGACCCTATAGACAGCACCGAAGTGTGATGAAAAAACAACGCATTTGGAACTATTAAATTGTTACAGTAAGTGTGGTAAGCATTTCCCGTCACCTTATTGTCCATTATTAGTTTTTACTTGCCCTTCCACTTTTTATACACAAGTAAAATATCTGTAACAATTTTTTGCCATATCATCAGAAAAGTAATACCATACACTATGCAATATAAGATCAATGCTCGGATTCTGGAGTAATAAAAGAAGTGACAGCCAACAACATTTTCTGTTTTAGGTTTTCTATTGACCTAATTCCTACTTTCGAATCTGTTCTAATTATTTTACAATGATTCACTGTATAGGAAACTGTTTCATGCAGAAATATCTTGATACAAACAATGGTTTGAGACGCTGCATAAGCTGGAAAAAATTAACCAGATTGTCATGTACAAATTTTATCTGCTTGTGAACAACAAAACACCAATGTGTGTGCAACGACTGGCTGTTTACTCACACACACTTGCAAATTTGTCCAGCACTTGTCTCGTAAGCACCATACAAGACGTGTCTCGATACTACATGTAGAAGTATTAAACCGGAATTTAGTTACAATAATTACAGGTCTGTTGTTTGCAACTGATAAAGAAATATTTTATTCGAAATAATCTCCATCGCTACTTATACATCTCTCTCACCTCTTCGGCAGCCTTCGTTTACAATTATACATTTGTTGTACAAACTTGTGAAGTAACTGGTCCACCTTCCACGTAATTTGTATTCACTTCCGTAGCAACCGAAGCAACCATAGCTGTTACAAAAACTCAGACGTGCGGGAACGTGTACAGAACAATGTGAATACGAGCAATATTCAAGTTTCTCCTAGTGATGGGACAACCGACTGTTTTCAACAACCGACTGGCCAGCGCACTGTTTTTTTCCTTGAGTGGTTTTATCGGTCTAATGCAGGGCCACACACGGTGCATGCACCGGTGCATCGCACAGCGCAGAGTGCAGGAGACGGCTGCGCTATGTTGACGACGGTGCAGACCCCCCACTCCTCGGCTTTGCGCAGCAGCGCTGCCTCTCACCTCCTTAGCTTGTGTCGCTCGCGCCGCCTGTCTCGACCTGTTTCAAAGCTTTTACCCGGTTGTCTTCGTCATTGCCAAATACTAATGTACACTAGGTGGAGAGCTTAGTTTGGTGTACCGGTACAAAAGAGATTTATATAATAACTGTAATGGTAACAATTTTAAATTTGGTTTCAACGCAAATGTATTTTCCTATGTGCTCTTTATTTTATTTGCAATTATGCTACTAAGATCTGGAACAAGAGATTGACGACAGCAATTCTGAGAGAATTTTTTAAATTACAATTAGAAACACTCGCACGCAATCCAGTCTTTGTACAAGACAAAACAGAAAAAACCTTTCACATACACAAGTGGAACCAAACATAGAAATAATCTTCGCTGCTTCTCTGTGTAACTTGGGAAATTCTTCCTTCGGAAAATTCTGGTAGAACTGGATCAAACCTTTTGTATTGTAAAACACATCCTTTCGATGATCATCGCGTTCCAAATCAATTAGTTCGAAACGTAAATCTGAAGGCACACTTTCAATATCCATCGAAAAAGGTTTCACAAAAACATCGAGAATTGGCTGCAGGTAGGTAATTTCCTGAAACAATAACAAAGCCAATGTTAATAAATGAAAGTAATGTAAGCCGTTGTTTCGAAGTACTAAAATGCGATAGATGTTCATAAACATGTAATGTGTACTGTTGGTTTTTATGTAATGTTACGCTTGCATATGTAACGCAATCTCCTTTATTTAACTGTATGTCATATACCGGCATATTACCTAGAATCGGTCGTTAAACGCATTTTCAAGGGATTGTAGGACCTCGACGTATTTTTCAAAGCGCGCTCCTTCCTGCACAGATGCTGTTAAACAAAAACATAGTACCGTTTTGATTAGAGCGGTTATAAAAATCAGGCTATTTTAATAAAGGTACAAATTATATCTCGCTTCCCCAATTCAGGAAAGTGTTGCGTATTTTTCTCTGAAAGGTTGTTTTTCAGGAGCTTCAGTTTATACTGGAAAGCGTTTATTTTGCTGATCATATCGTTGATGAGATTGTTTTCTTTTTGGAGTTTCAGACTTAAATCATTTAGGAGAGCCATAATGTCTGCTAAAAATCCTAAATCAGCTACCTATTCAGGGTCATGAAAAAGTGGCTCCGGACGTCCTTTGCTCTCCAAAAACTGAGCCACAGTGTGGCGTAGTCGAAAAATTCGGGAAATCACTTTCCCTTTGCTCGACCAGCGCACCTCAGCGTGGTAGGGAATAACTGGATACTCCTCTTCAAAGGAAATAAAAAATTCTTTGAATTGACGATGAGTGAGTCCATGAGAACGAATGTAGTTCACGATACGCACCACTACCTTCATCACATCTTGAAGGCCGATAACTTTCGCACAGAGAGCCTCTTGGTGCGCAAAACAATGAACGGAAGGTAAATACGACATGTTAAGTTTTTTCCGCAGTACGTCAATAAACCCTTTTGCTTTACCGCACATTGCTGGTGCCCCGTCTGTGGTTACGGAAAACAGCTTTTCCCAAGGGAGTCCTATTCCTTCAGCTGCCATTTCAACAGCTGGTAAAATATCCGCCCCTGTAACAGTGTCCTTCAACGAAATCATATCCAGGAGCTCTTCCGTTACATGTAGGTCGTCGTCCACGCCACGCAAAAATATTGCTAACTGAGCCGTGTCGTTAATATCCGTGGACTCATCAAGTGCGATGAAGTACGCTAGGAAGTTTTCAGTTTTGGCTGCCAGTTTTTCATGCAAATTCTCAGCAATGTCGTTGATTCTCCGATGTATTGTCATTGTGGAAAGTGGTATTCTGCTATACGCGGGAGCTAATGTGGGATTCATTTTCTCTACTACGTGCAACAAAATGTTTTTTATTAATGGCCCGTCCATAAATGGCCTCCCAGCTCTTACTAAACGTAGAGCAACTTTGTGACTAGCTCTGAGAGTCCTTTCGCAACACCCCTCATCTTCTTCACCATAAAGTAGAGAAAAAAAGATATGTTAGAAATAATTTATGCGAAAACGAAAACTAAGGAATCTAAACAAATGGTATTTCGTTTCGCATGACCTTTAACCAAAATATACATGCTAAAGTACTTGCAACAAACCTCGTTTGTAGATACAGAATTCTCTTCTGTAAGAGTTTGCAACTTCCGTAATTCTTCCTCTGTGGCTTACTTTTCTGAATGCAATTTGCTGTAGCGCCTATCAATAGACGATTTTCTGTCAGACGTAGTGTACCGCAGATCAGACATTTGACTTCATCGTCACAACGCACAAAAAAGTAGGAGAGTTCCCATTCCGGTTTAAATTGACTTTCGTCAAGTTTCCCTTTTTTTGGAGCAGATGGTTCCATTATTCCGGTAATTGTCTTGCGCTTACGTATTTCAATGTTGACTAAGCCATCTGGCAGCGCATTCGGCAGCGCACGGCGTCGGCCTCACCTAGCAAGCCGAGTTGAGGCGAAGTATGCCGAGTTGACCCGATACACTGTGCAGGCACTCGCTGCACCTCGCTTTGCACGTGTGCGGTTTTCCGTGCTTGTGCGGCCCTGGTCTAATGGACCAACCGAAGCTAGCCTCTGCGGGCTCGAGTGGCTTCATTCACTGCGAGACAACCGACTAACGCAAGTATTTTCTGTTACGCAAGTTCTGTGAATGATTCCACTGAGTCTCTGGGTTTGGGTGATTTCACTTCCATACTTCATTCACCCTTTCGCGCTGGGGATGACGGCCGGTCGGTGGGTGGCGGCCGTGTGGCGCCGCCGCCGTACCAGAAGCCGCCTCCTGATGCTGCCAGGGCCAGGGATACAGCCGGCGCGAGGAGGTGGCCACGTGACTGCAACGAGCGCAGCGCAGCATTGGCGGGACCTACGCTGGTGGAAACCAGAGGTGTACAAATTCCCCTTGCAGCCTGCTTGCCCCTAGCACCTCTGCAACCATTCATGCAGGTCAGCCTGTTGTTGTTGTGGTCTTCAGTCCTGAGACTGGTTTGATGCAGCTCTCCATGCTACTCTATCCTGTGCAAGCTTTTTCATCTCCCAGTACCTACTGCAACCTACATCCTTCTGAATCTGCTTAGAAAATTCATCTCTTGGTCTCCCTCTACGATTTTTACCCTCCACGCTGCCCTACAATGACAAATATGTGATCCCTTGATGCCTCAGAACATGTCCTACCAACCGATCCCTTCTTCTGGTCAAGTTGTGCCACAAACTTCTCTTCTCCCCAATCCTATTCAATACCTCCACATTAGTTATGTGATCTACCCATCTAATCTTCAGCATTCTTCTGTAGCACCACATTTCGAAAGCTTCTATTCTCTTCTTGTCCAAACTATTTATCGTCCATGTTTCACTTCCATACATCGCTACACTCCATACGAATACTTTCAGAAATGACTTCCTGACACTTAAATCAATACTGGATGTTAACAAATTTCTGTTCTTCAGAAACGCTTTCCTTTCCATTGCCAGCCTACATTTTATATCCTCTCTACTTCGACCATCATCAGTTATTTTGCTCCCCAAATAGCAAAACTCCTTTACTACTTTAAGTGCCTCATTTCCTAATCTAATTCCCTCAGCATCACCCGACTTAATTAGACTACATTCCATTATCCTTGTTTTGCTTTTGTTGATGTTCATCTTATATCCTCCTTTCAAGACGCTGTCCATTCCATTCAACTGCTCTTCCAAGTCCTTTGCTGTCTCTGACAGAATTACAATGTCATCGGCGAACCTCAAAGTTTTTATTTCTTCTCCATGAATTTTAATACCTACCCCGAATTTTTCTTTTGTTTCCTTTACTGCTTGCTCAATATACAGATTGAACAACATCGGGGAGAGGCTACAACCCTGTCTTACTCCCTTCCCAACCACTGCTTCCCTTTCATGTCCCTCGACTCTTATAACTGCCATCTGGTTTCTGTACAAATTGTAAATAGCCTTTCGCTCCCTGTATTTTACCCCTGCCTCCTTTAGAATTTGAAAGAGAGTATTCCAGTCAACATTGTCAAAAGCTTTCTCTAAGTCTACAAATGCTAGAAACGTAGGTTTGCCTTTCCTTAATCTTTCTACTAAGATAAGTCGTAAGGTCAGTATTGCCTCACGTGTTCCAGTGTTTCTACGGAATCCAAACTGATCTTCCCCGAGGTTGGCTTCTACTAGTTTTTCCATTCGTCTGTAAAGAATTCGTGTTAGTATTTTGCAGCTGTGACTTATTAAGCTGATAGTTCGGTAATTTTCACATCTGTCAACACCTGCTTTCTTTGGGATTGGAATTATTATATTCTTCTTGAAGTCTGAGGGTATTTCGCCTGTTTCATACATCTTGCTCACCAGATGGTAGAGTTTTGTCATGACTGGCTCTCCCACGGCCGTCAGTAGTTCCAATGGAATATTGTCTACTCCGGGGGCCTTGTTTCGACTCAGGTCTTTCAGTGCTCTGTCAAACTCTTCACGCAGTATCGTATCTCCCATTTCATCTTCATCTACATCCTCTTCCATTTCCATAATATTGTCCTCAAGTACATCGCCCTTGTATAGACCCTCTATATACTCCTTACACCTTTCTGCTTTCCCTTCTTTGCCTAGAACTGGGTTTCCATCTGAGCTCTTGATATTCATACAAGTCGTTCTCTTATCTCCAAAGGTCTCTTTAATTTTCCTGTAGGCGGTATCTATCTTATCCTTAGTGAGATAGGCCTCTACATCCTTACATTTGTCCTCTAGCCATCCCTGCTTAGCCATTTTGCACTTCCTGTCGATCTCATTTTTGAGACGTTTGTATTCCTTTTTGCCTGTTTCACTTACTGCATTTTTATATTTTCTCCTTTCATCAATTAAATTCAATATTTCTTCTGTTACCCAAGGATTTCTACTAGCCCTCGTCCTTTTACCTACTTGATCCTCTGCTGCCTTCACTACTTCATCCCTCAAAGCTACCCATTCTTCTTCTACTGTATTTCTTTCCCCCATTCCTGTCAATTGCTCCCTTATGCTCTCCCTGAATCTCTGTACAACCTCTGGTTCTTTTAGTTTATCCAGGTCCCATCTCCTTAAATACCCACCTTTTTGCAGTTTCTTCAGTTTTAATCTACAGGTCATAACCAGTAGATTGTGGTCAGAGTCCACATCTGCCCCTGGAAATGTCTTACAATTTAAAACCTGGTTCCTAAATCTCTGTCTTACCATTATATAATCTATCTGATACCTTTTAGTATCTCCAGGGTTCTTCCATGTATACAACCTTCTTTCATGATTCTTAAACCAAGTGTTAGTTATGATTATGTTGTGCTCTGTGCAAAATTCTACCAGGCGGCTTCCTCTTTCATTTCTGTCCCCCAATCCATATTCACCTACTATGTTTCCCTCTCTCCCTTTTCCTACACTCGAATTCCAGTCACCCATGACTATTAAATTTTCGTCTCCCTTCACAATCTGAATAATTTCTTTTATTTCATCATACATTTCTTCAATTTCTTCGTCATCTGCAGAGCTAGTTGGCATATAAACTTGTACTACTGTAGTAGGTGTGGGCTTCGTGTCTATCTTGGCCACAATAATGCGTTCACTATGCTGTTTGTAGTAGCTTACCCGCATTCCTATTTTCCTATTCATTATTAAACCTACTCCTGCATTACCCCTACTTGATTTTGTGTTTATAACCCTGTAGTCACCTGACCAGAAGTCTTGTTCCTCCTGCCACCGAACTTCACTAATTCCCACCATATTTAACTTCAACCTATCCATTTCCCTTTTTAAATTTTCTAACCTACCTGCCCGATTAAGGGATCTGACATTCCACGCTCCGATCCGTAGAACGCCAGTTTTCTTTCTCCTGATAACGACATCCTCTTGAGTAGTCCCCGCCCGGAGATCCGAATGGGGGACTATTTTACCTCCGGAATATTTTACCCAAGAGGACGCCATCATCATGTAATCATACAGTAAAGCTGCATGCCCTCGGGAAAAATTACGGCTGTAGTTTCGCCTTGCTTTCAGCCGTTCGCAGTACCAGCACAGCAAGGCCGTTTTGGTTATTGTTACAAGGCCACATCAGTCAATCATCCAGACTGTCGCCCTTGCAACTACTGAAAAGGCTGCTGCCCCTCTTCAGGAACCACACGTTTGTCTGGCCTCTCAACAGATACCCCTCCGTTGTGGTTGCACCTACGGTACGGCTATCTGTATCGCTGAGGCACGCAAGCCTCCCCACCAACGGCAAGGTCCATGGTTCATGGTTCAGGTCAGCCTGCCGCGATGTAAACACAAGAGTGCGCGTGTACTGAGGCATAGTGGGCAATGCGGGCGATACGGTCTCCCGCAAGCCCGGGCTACCTGGGTTCCCGCAAGCCTGCCAAGCTTCACGGGACCCGCTCAGCTTGCTGCGCCTGACAACAGGTTGCGCTGTCAAGCTACCGTGACTAGAGTAGCCAGGTAGTTAGCCTGCAGTTCATTTATCGCAACGGTGGAGGCAGCACAATGAATAGGTCGAACTTTAGTGAGATTGAAAAAAAATTGACAACTGGCGAATACATGCTGGTAACGAAACAGAGCACAAGTGCCGCATGGGAAACGTTTTCGTGTGTTTATGAGGCCGCTTCAAATAAATCAGTAGGTGTGTCTCAATGCAAACTATGTAAAAAGCTCTTAAGTACTTATTCGGGAACCTCGAGTATGTTACGACATGTGTGCAAATTTGACAAGCAGTTCCCTCACTCCGTAAATATCTTGAAAGAGGACAAAGATTTAGTGGCCGAAAAGTGCGTCGAAATGTGTGCTAAGGACCTGAGACCATTTAGCAGTATAGAGGGAGAAGGATTTCTTAATTTAGGGCAGACACTGATCGACATAGGTAAAAAATATGGCTCAGTTGATATTAAAAATGTTATGCCTTCCCGAGTGACAGTAGCTAGGAAAGTTCAAACCTTAGCTGATAAAGTGCGCAGCAAAATGCTCCCAGATATAGTGCATGCGATTCGTTCTGGTATATGTGCCAGTAAAATTGATCTATGGACAGACAATTACAAAGGGGTGCATTACATGTGCGTGACAATGCATTACATAAATTCTGACTGGCGTTTGAATAAATATGTACTAATGTGCTCTGCGTTTCCTGACTGCCCAAAAACTGGCTCGAATATTCGAAACGAGTTGGAAGATGGCTTAGAAACTATGGGTGTTTCTCGTGAAGACATTGCCAAAATTACGTTTGTCACAGACCAGGGCAGTAACATTGTCAAAGCTCTCGAAGTATATCAGCGTCTTCCATGCATGGCTCATAGTATAAACACAGTCTTGAAACATGTCCTGAGCGAACAGTTTTTGAAAGAAAATGTTCCAAATGTATTAGCCATTCTTAATACAGTGCGGGCTACGGTTTCGTACTTCAAGAGAAGAGGTCTCTATGTGAGACTGAACTCATCTTTAAAGCAGTGGGTTTCAACTCGTTGGAATAGTTATTTTGACATGCTTGTATCAGTCCATTCTCAGATTCAGTGAAGGCTGTTTTACATAATGAAGGTGCCTCTGATAAGATGCTGGGTTATGACCACCACATAACTGGCCAGCTTATAGAATTTCTTAAGCCGTTTAAAGAAGCCACAGTTGATCTAGAGAGTGACAAAGATCCAACCCTACATTTAGTTCTACCGTGGTTTTACGCCTTCAAAACTCACTGTACCGTACGGGATAACGATGAAGAGGTTTGTAATTTTATTCCATCTGAATGTTATAGAACCACTTGTGAAATATGTATGTTGAGAAAATGTATTTTCAGGACATGAAACCTTTGAAACATGCCGCTGATGCCTTCCTAGAACAGAAAATGTGCGTTAGTATGTTGCATAAAATTGCAACGTTCATGGTGGCTAACTACCGCACATTAAGAAAGTTAACCGAGGATGAAAAAATTGAAGTTTACCAAGCAGCACGACAGATGTGTGCTGAAGGTAAGCTCCTAAGATAATGCATATATTCTTCATCTACATGTACATGGGTACTCTGCAAGACACACGCAAGTGCTTAGTTGAGGGTTCATCGAACCACTTTCAACTTATTTGTCTCCTTTTCTCGAATTTCGCGCGGGATAGAACACCTACAGCTCTCCGTCTGAGCGCTGCTTTTTTGTATTTTATTCTGATGATCATTTCTTCCAATGTATATGGGACTCAACAATATCTCTTCGAATTCGGAGGTGTAAGTTGGTGATCGAAATTTCATATATAGATCGCGCCACGTCAAAAAACGCCATTGTTGAAATGATTACCACCCCAACTCTTGTGTAATTTCCGCGACACTCTTTCCCCTGTTTTACGATAATACCAAACCAGCTGCCCTTATTTAGGCTCTTTCGACCTCTTCCGTCAATAGTAAGGCTCTCCAACTTCGTAGCAATGCTCCAAAAGAGTGTTTTGTCATTAAAACGCCTACAGCATTTTCTGTGTGTCCATTCCTATTTAAGTAAGTCGTAATTGTAATCAGAGGTATTAAGTAGAATCTACAGCCTTTAGATTTGACTGGTTGAACTTGTAAACGAAGTTTAACGGACTTAGTTTAGTACACACAGGGATAACCTCGCTCTTGTCATTATTTATTGCCAACTGCTGATTTTCGCACCAAAAATATATACCTTATTTAAATCGTCCTGCAGTTAGTTTTGATCTTCTGGTGACTTTACAGGACGATAAATGATAGCATCATCTAAAACCTATTATAATTTCAACTATGTGTAGTACGATCTTCACATTATTCTGCAAATATTAATTGGAACCTGTACGGTTTCAGTACAAGTGCCCAATCACAGCAACCAAGAAACAAATCCAGGGCCGTACAAAATGGCGAAATTTGAGGACTGGGCAGAAGAGCCTCCTCTCCTACATGATGAAGTCAGCAGATACTTGCAAGAACACTGTGTGAACGAGGGAGATATTCTACAGTGGTGGAAAAATAACTCCCAACGACTTCCTCGACTTGCGTGTGTGGCAAGAAAAATATTAAATATACCAGCCATTAGTGCGTCTAGTGAGAGAATTTTTAGTTGCGCTGGAAACCTAATTAGCGAAAAACGATCACGTCTTAATGCAGACAGACTTAACGATCTCGTCATAATTAATTCAAACACTAATCAGCAGACACATTGAAAATACAGTAGAACATTAAACGGGAAACTATGAGTTTGAGCGCAAATTTACTAATTAAGAGTGCAGATTTCTTTCTTGTGCTTTCTGGGCGTCAATTTCTGAGATAGAAATTTTGTAATGCATACAGTTCATTTTTATTTTAGACTAAAATTTTTGATTTCAATCCTTCCAAGTGACATTAATTATTGTTTGTAAACCATTTTCTGTTACTTGGGTTTGCAAAAGTAGCCAAATATTTTTAGGAGTATCTGGTTTGGCCTAAATAATACTTTCAGGGGAACTGAAGGAAAATTTGTAAAGATTTTATGTTGAAAAGTGTTCTGCAAAATAAAATATTCATTTGTGGAGTAAGGCAATACACATTATGAGTTTAAATTACAATTTATTTTGTTGAGTTCCACACACATTGCAAAATGTAATTTTATTCTTGTATTTCTATATTAAGGGGAATCCCACATGCAGAGTCAAGATGCTGAAAACCTAGACACTACAAATACTCCTAAAATGAAGAGCGTCTTTTTCCATGAATGTATTGTAGTAGGAATATAATGGAAACTCTGAGCCACTCTCCACAGCGTCTATATCTGCGTCATGAGGATTCAGACTCGTCGTTTAGGTCTGTGTTATGAGGGTCTAGAGTCGTCGTTTAGATTTGCATCATGCAAGTAAACACTCGTCGTCTTAGTCTGCATCATGATGGTCCGAAATATGGTCCCTCATGATGCAGACCTAGACTACAAGTGTGGACTCTCATGACGCAAACGTAGGAGCCGCGAAAAATGGCTCAGGGTCGCCATTGTATTCCCAGTACTATAGTTTTTAGACGAACTGGATACGAAACAAGTCCTTCGATTTTGTTAAAAATGCATTTTGGCAATTTAGAATGATTTTTCCAACTTCGAATGAATTCACAGAACCAGTAAAATACATCCTGGAAATATAGTTAAATATTTATATAATTGGTGTCATACTTGGCTGAAACATACTAAAGTTAAAGAATCTAGACTTCCAAAATCTTAATTTGGTTCTCATTGCAGTACAGTAGTTAATAGGGGCGTAGATAATTTATTCTTCTGGGGAGGTGACCAATCTTCTTTTTGGGGGGTGGAGGTTCACTTCTTTAGTACAAATATCCATCCGTTTCGGTGTTGAAAAGTGCAGCACAGACTGCATTGCGTTGCCTGGGCATTTATTTATTCCATACTCTCGTAGTCCATCTTCCCTCCCGTATTTTCTCTCTATCCATTTAGTCCTATCCCACTATCTCTTTGATCACCTGCACCCCCCCCCCCCCCCCCCCACTCCCCATCCCTTGGCCGGCCGAAGTCGCCAAGCAGTTCTAGGCACTACAGTCTGGAACCGCGCGACCCCTACGGTTGCAGGTTCGAATCCTGCCTCGGGCATGGATGTGTGTGATGTCCTTAGGTTAGTTAGGTTTAAGTAGTTCTAAGTTCTAGGGGACTGATGACCTCAGAAGTTAAGTCCCATATTGCTCAGGGCCATTTGAACCATTTTTGAACCCATCCCTTGGCCCATCTCCCCCCCACCCTCTATCCTTCTCCTCGTCCTCTCTCTGTTGGATTCCGCCACCTCAGTTCATCTCCTCTTCACCTATCTATGAAAACTCATATATATCTGTCAACTTTTGTGGTGATCAGTGAATCAGTGTCGAAGTTTATTGCTAGGTAGCATTTATTGTAATACTTTTTGATACGCAGCATTGATAGTTTTGTTTTCTGGTGCGTAAACAAATGAAGTTGAAGGTGTCCCGACAGGGCCATATGCGACATACAAATAGCCATGTGAAAAACATGATTTTCAAGATTGATGCCACAAACATATAACAACTGCCCCTGCGATTTATCTATCGACATGGCAAATGTAAGCTGCACTGGAAATTATAACCGTTTAAAGTCGAATGGCATGTCGGTCGG
Organism: Schistocerca serialis cubense; assembly: GCF_023864345.2. Taxonomy (NCBI): domain Eukaryota; kingdom Metazoa; phylum Arthropoda; class Insecta; order Orthoptera; family Acrididae; genus Schistocerca; species Schistocerca serialis. The sequence continues at coordinate 737,187,152 of NC_064642.1, forward strand.
AATCTTAGTGATATTGGAATCAAACTGTCCTCACCTTCGTACTTTCCTTTTAAAATTGTGGCTTCGATTACGTTGTTCTTTAACTTCTTCCCCGCAAGCCGGGTGCCATTACAAAGACGTGGCTGGTTTACCTTTCGCAACATGATTGCCGATCCGACTTAATTACAGATTGGGAGGCCGTAATCCGGGGAAATCCAGCGAATTTAAAAATTCCGTAGGATAGTTGACTACATCATCTTGGTTAGTAACGGAATAAACCGACTTGTATGTCAGCAATTCGCCAGGTGTCATATTTTGAATCTGAAAATTCATTTCGTTAACATCAAGGTTTTTTGCAGCCAATATAACACGTTCACTCAACCAAAAATGGTTTGCAACTGTTGAACGACATTTGCTGTGCGCGAATTGTCCAACACGATGACTATGAATGTGTCAGACAGCTCTCAAATTTCAAAAAGATCATAGACATTTCGTTTAAAAGAAATATATATATATATATATATATATATATATATATATATATATATATATATATATATATATATACATTTCTTTTAAACGAAATGTCTATGATCTTGAAGAGAGTACCTTCCAAAAGATTTTGACATCGTTTGCGGGTTACCATGAAAGTTCACTATGTACGCATGTTTCCATGGAGAAGGTTTTTGAATATTTACATGTGCATGTATATGTATATATATATATATATTTATATATGTTTATGTATATATATGTATATGCGTATATATATGTATATATGTATGTATATGTATATATATATGTATTTGTCTATGAGTGTATATATATATATATATATGCGTATATATATATGTATATATGTATGTATGTGTATATATATGTTGTATTTGTCTATGAGTATATATATATATATATACACTCATAGACAAATACATATATATATACATATATATATACACATATACATATACATATATATACATAAATATATATACATATATATATATATATACATATACATGCACATGTAAATATTCAAAAACCTTCTCCATGGAAACATGCGTACTTAGTGAACTTTCATGGTAACCCGCAAGCGATGTCAAAATCATTTGTAAGGTACTCTCTCCAATGTACTGTCCGAAATATTATGTAGACAGTGATGTTCCTCTTGATGGTCAAGTGTGCAAAATTTCTTCAAGATCGGAATAAAATTGTAGGTTGGTGTAGAAGTGTGTACGTAAAGTACCCTCCGCCATGCACCATTCAGAATTTTAAGCAGGCAACGCCCTTCATCCTGCTTTGAATATCAAGTGTGCCAAATTTCATCAAGATCGGGATAAATACGTACAATTTGTCGAGTTCCGTTATGTAAAGGTTCAAAAAATGGCTCTGAGCACTATGGGACTCAACTGCTGAGGTCATTAGTCCCCTAGAACTTAGAACTAGTTAAACCTAACTAACCTAAGGACATCACAAACATCCATGCCCGAGGCAGGATTCGAACCTGCGACCGTAGCGGTCTTGCGGTTCCAGACTGCAGCGCCTTTAACCGCACGGCCACTTCGGCCGGCCGTTATGTAAAGGAACCTCTGCCATGCAGCATATGAAATTTTATGTAGACTGTGACCTTCCTCTTGGTTTCAAGGTATAGTGTGCAAAATTTCATCAAGATTGTATGCAATACAAACACACGAACACAATGAAAACGCACTTTCAGTTTTTGTCAAATTTTCCAATTTTTCGGTCAATTTTCGAAAAATTTTATTTCATAAAAACCTTGTCCTGAGAATTACGAACACAGCAAAAAAAATTTAGCCGAACTGGTCCAGGCGCTCTCGAGTTTTACGCTTATCAACACATTTGGCAATTAATTTTTATTTATATAGATAAGAAGCCCGAAATATACGCGTAAAGGAAGAATATACAAATAAAACCAATATTTTTTTTACCTGAAATTAATACATATATATATAATGTTGGGGTTTGTCTTTTGGTGCTCAGGTAAAATAAAAACTTTTGATTAACGTTCATAATACGACAATGACGCGCGCAGACTAAACGGCTGCGTAGCGCAGCTCAGTAGTAATATGGGCAGGCAAGCTAGTTTCCCGCAGCCTGCCCGGGTTGGGTTCTGCTTGGCTTGGCTGGGAGTGAAGCAGCCTGCCCGTTCTGTTGACAACGAGCGGCGGCCTGCCCGCCTGGCCACCGGGCAAGCATGGGCGGGTTAAAAGCGGGACATGTACACCTCTAGTGGAAACTGACCACCGCGCCACCGGGTTCGATAGTCATTACGCACGTATCTCATTCACCTGATCTTACGCCCTCAGATTTTCCCCTTTTCCGTTCTCCATCCAAGGAACTTCCTTCCCGGATGAAAATACGTACCGAACGTGACCTGGCGCGTCCTTCGACACAAAACCACGTGATTTCTACAATCGCGGAATCGAAAAGTTACCCCAGCGTTGACACACTCTTGTAAGCAGATTGTAGTATTGATGAGTAAAGTCTGTGTCATGAGTATCTGTTGTGTTTATTAAACTGTGGAAAAACACTACGTACTTATGCATCAACACAGCACATATACATGTAACCTCATGCATGTAAATTAAGCGCTGTCGGGTGTGGCCGGCACTTGGATAGGTGACCATCCGGGACGTCATGCACTGTTGCCATTTTCCGGGGTGCACTCAGCCTCGTGATACCAATTGAGGAGCTACTCGACCGAATACTAGCGGCTCCGGTCAAAGAAAACCATCGTAACGACTGGGGGAGCGGTGTGCTGACCACACGCCCCTTCTATCCGCATCCTCAGCTGAGGATGACTCGGCGGTTGGATGGGCCCGATGGGCCACTTGCAGTCTGACGACGGAGTGAAATGCACTTAAATGCTTAATATCTCATTAATATAAGTACAAGAATTTCTGCCAAATAAACGGCTAAAAATGTAAGTTTTAGTAGTTTATGTTTTATGACTTATATAAGGGTCCGACTCAACACTACTGATATTCTTCCCTGCAATTGGCCGGCATGGTGCATGGGGGCTTAATTATATTAATGAATGCAAATACTTTTATGGTTTTTAGTAGCTGTATGTCCGATTACGTAGTCTCGTAAACGGTTGGCCCTGACTAGTTTTTGAACGCAATCTGACTGCATAGAACAACAACAAAGAATGAAATGAAAATTCTCGTTAACACAATTAATTAATTAAGTCCCCAGCAACTATAAAACCTACGACACCAAAGCACAAGTATAACTGTTCTGTGTGTGGAAGTATGACTCAACGTACACATCTGGCACGGTTCTTCTTCAATAAGACAAGAAATTTCAAATACCATTTATACTGAAGTAATTAAAAGAAAATAGAAATACTATAATTGCGCAAGAAAACCAGGATTAAACTCTAATACAAGAACACAAGCCAGATGCTTTGTTGACTGAACCTGTAATGACGCATTATTTAAGACACTGAAATAATAAAAAGAAAAAACAGGGAATTTGTTACCTTCATATATATTGACGAAAAGCACTCTGATCATTACAATATCTCCATTCGAGCAACATCTGCTGTCTATCCCATCAAACAACTGCATAAAACATGGAACAAGCACTCTCCACTACGACTTCTCGACAAGGACTTTTCACTACGACATCTCAGCAAGCACTTTCTATTACGAGTTCTCGACAAGCACTCTGCACTAGCACATCTCAACAAACACTGACTACTGCCCTATCTCGACAAGAACTGCCAGTGGAGGCGGCGGAATAAAACTCTTTGGCGCAATCTCTGGCGCTGTGGCTCAGTGTATCCACCTTTCAATGGTTGTGGCGTGGACGTGACGTCACAGAGCGAGTAGACATAGAGGTGCTCGCTGGAGGAGAATGTCACCAGAGCCAGTTTTTCTTTTGTTTGTCTTTCCCACATTTTCTACTCAAACAGCCTCCAATACATGGTACGTTACAATTTAAAAGGTTCATCACACATACCCATACCCAAGACCCACATGCAACATTTATATTGGTATGTACAAATTGTAACCGCGCGACTGCTACGGTCGTGGTATGTACAAATTGTAACCGCGCGACTGCTACGGTCGCAGGTTCGAATCCTGCCTCGGGCATGGATGTGTGTGATGTCCTTAGGTTAATTATGTTTAAGTAGTTCTAAGTTCTAGGGGACTGATGACCACAGATGTTTAGTCCCATAGTGCTCAGAGCCATTTGAACCATTTGTACAAATTGTGTATACAGTATGTTTGTTTTGTGTTGCAGATGTGAACATGGTGGCGGAACCCAAGCCACATCAGACGGGTCGGAAACGGCAGAATGTCGCCAAGACCGGCAACGACTGGTAAGTACTTACTGCAGTCACACTGTATGGACAGCAGTACTTGCTGCCCCGTAGACGTGCATTTTTCCTTCATTCACAAAGCAAAATATACGCAGAGTTACAAATACGTAACCTTCCACAGTCCGTATCACTCTCATTAAGGTCTTGCTCTATGTGCTGCCAACAGAAGAATTTCGGTAAGAATATAGGGGGTGTCAGACGCCAAAAGGAATTATTTTCGTAACTGTGTCACTTGTGTCTAGCTTATTCTTAAGTAGTTGTCGCCTTGCGTACATGCCCGATTTTGGACCGCCTACACCATATTGGCGATGTGCTCGTGAGGGTCTGATGGCTCCGCTTCTATTATCTACACCTCGCAGCTGTCTTTGTCATCATCACTGCGAATGCTGGTCTGACGCAGCTCCGCACGTTACTCTAACCTGTGCAAACCTCTTCATCTCGCTACAAACAGTGCAAGCCACATCCATTTGAACCTGCCTAATGTAGTCGAGAGCAAGCGTCCCCTACGAAATATCCCCCCCCCCCCGCACCTTACATATACACATTCCTTCCATTACCAGCTGACGATTCCTTCATGGTTCAGGCTATTTTATGTCGACCGATCCCTTCTCTGAGTTGTGGCGTAAATTTCTTTACTTTCCATTTCCGTTCACTAACTTCTCATTAGCTGTTCAATCTACATATTTCCTTTAAGCATTCTACGGTAGAAACACGTTTCGAAATCTTCAAAAGTCTTATCTTCTAAACTTTCTATCGATCACTTTTAATTTCAGTACAGAGCTACATTCCAGGCAAATACCTCCAGAAAACACTTACTAACGCTTGAATTTATCAAATTCTTCTTTTTCAGAAACGCATTTCTTGCTATTGCAAGTCTGCGTTTTACATCCCCTCTACTCGGACCATCGTTAGTTACTTTGCTGCTTGAATATACAGGGTGTTTCAAAAATGACCGGTATATTTGAAACGGCAATAAAAACTAAACGAGCAGCGATAGAAATACACCGTTTGTTGCAATATGCTTGGGACAATAGTACATTTTCAGGCAGACAAACTTTCGAAATTACAGTAGTTACAATTTTCAACAACAGATGGCGCTGCGGTCTGGGAAACTCTATAGTACGATATTTTCCACATATCCACCATGCGTAGCAATAATATGGCGTAGTCTCTGAATGAAATTACCCGAAACCTTTGACAACGTGTCTGGCGGAATGGCTTCACATGCAGATGAGATGTACTGCTTCAGCTGTTCAATTGTTTCTGGATTCTGGCGGTACACCTGGTCTTTCAAGTGTCCCCACAGAAAGAAGTCACAGGGGTTCATGTCTGGCGAATAGGTAGGCCAATCCACGCCGCCTCCTGTATGTTTCGGATAGCCCAAAGCAATCACACGATCATCGAAATATTCATTCAGGAAATTAAAGACGTCGGCCGTGCGATGTGGCCGGGCACCATCTTGCATAAACCACGAGGTGTTCGCAGTGTCGTCTAAGGCAGTTTGTACCGCCACAAATTCACGAAGAATGTCCAGATAGCGTGATGCAGTAATCGTTTCGGATCTGAAAAATGGGCCAATGATTCCTTTGGAAGAAATGGCGGCCCAGACCAGTACTTTTTGAGGATGCAGGGACGATGGGACAGCAACATGGGGCTTTTCGGTTCCCCATATGCGCCAGTTCTGTTTATTGACGAAGCCGTCCAGGTAAAAATAAGCTTCGTCAGTAAACCAAATGCTGCCCACATGCATATCGCCGTCATGAATCCTGTGCACTGTATCGTTAGCGAATGTCTCTCGTGCAGCAATGGTAGCGGCGCTGAGGGGTTGCCGCGTTTGAATTTTGTATGGATAGAGGTGTAAACACTGGCGCATGAGACGATACGTGGACGTTGGCGTCATTTGGACTGCAGCTGCAACACGGCGAACGGAAACCCGAGGCCGCTGTTGGATCACCTGCTGCGCTAGCTGCGCGTTGCCCTCTGTGGTTGCCGTACGCGGTCGTCCTACCTTTCCAGCACGTTCATCCGTCACGTTCCCAGTCCGTTGAAATTATTCAAACAGATCCTTTATTGTATCGCTTTTCGGTCCTTTGGTTACATTAAACCTCCGTTGAAAACTTCGTCTTGTTGCAACAACACTGTGTTCTAGGCGGTGGAATTCCAACACCTGAAAAATCCTCTGTTCTAAGGAATAAACCATGTTGTCTACAGCACATTTGCACGTTGTGAACAGCACACGCTTGCAGCAGAAAGACGACGTACAGAATGGCGCATCCACAGACTGCGTTGTCTTTTATCTCTTTCACATCACTTGCAGCGCCATCTGTTGTTGAAAATTGTAACTACTGTAATTTCGAAAGTTTGTCTGCCTGAAAATGTACTGTTGTCCCAAGCATATTGCAACAAACGTTGTATTTCTATCGCTGCTCGTTTAGTTTTTATTGCCGTTTCAAATATACCGGTCATTTTTGAAACATCCTGTAAAAACTCATTGGCAGCGAAATCCGTTTCTTGTCTTGACCCACCTTCGTCAGATGCAGCCAGCGTTTTCAGTCTGCTGACACAGCATGTGTGTGCGGCAGTACTGACTGTTGGATTTGGATGTGCGGCCTGCATTTATTTTGTTGTTCTCTTTTAAACTGTCTTTTAAACATTTCACTCTGTGCCTGTGTGCAAGATTTCGGTGCATTTGTTTGCACTTTTCTACCGTAGATCCCAATATATTTTTACAGCGCGATTCCTTGCGTACCAACCGTACGAATGTGGTGCTTATTTTCGGTAGAAAGCGATGTCAGAGAAAGGCAATTTGTAATCACATATGCCGCAAGCATCGTAATTCAATGGTCTGCGCAGTTATTGAAGCTGTTAGAGTTTTGCGTTAGGATACTCGAGTTCGGTTCCGTGTGTAGGAGTAATTTTTTTTTTTTTTTCTAACTTGGATCTGCGCAACAGTGCTGTAGAATACACTGTTTGTTAAATGACACTTATCCTAGAGCATTAGATTCTTTTTTCCTAACGTTGAACATAACAGTCACTGGTCAGAGATTTTGCTGCAGTGGTTGACTCACCGATGGTATCATGCATGTCTCAAGTACAGTTTGCCTGAAACAAACTATACTGCATTTCACGTTTGGCTGAAGTACGCCTGTATATTTTGAAAGAAATTTGCGACTCTTTGAGTCCTAAAAATATGAAAAATATATAATTTTAAAGTTTTTCACAAAATTAACCTTTATTGTAGTAGTAAGGAACGAATGCAAGAAGTAATTGAAAGAAAGTAAGCAATCATTTGTTTTAAGGTGGTTTCTCCTTTTAACCATTGGGATATAACAGTTTTCAACCACCCATCATTTCATGTGAGATGTTTGACAGCAAATTCGCATTTTTGCCAGACCAAACCAGACCAATTTCCACATCACGAAACTTCCATGAACATGTATCGCCTAAAACAAATTATGCTTCTAAATAACAAGCAAAAATGGTCCTACAATTGAACAAAGTTTTATTTCTTCATTTGTGTGGGCATAGTGTCAGTAGTTGCTTTATAATTCATAAGGGTATTTGAGATCCATCTTGCAACTACAAAAATGCCTGATTTTTTCACCAGACAAGTTTCGCTGTACTGAGGTAAAGCATCATCAGTGGTCTGTAACTATGCAAATCAAAATGTAAGTAACTTAATTACAGACCACTGATGACGCTTTACCTCAATAAAGTGAAATACGACTGGTGAAAAAAACGCGCATTTTTGTAGTTGCAACGACGGATCAAAAATACCCTCACGAATAAAGTTTGTATACAAATTCAGATTTACGTTGCACTAACTTTTGATATACCTACTATCACTGTCAATGATCCCCTCATAATGGCCACAGTAAAATGCTAATAATAATAATAAAAGAAAAATAGTACGACAAATCTTCTTCGCCGGCCGTAGTGGCATTTAATCCACTGTTGTTCTGGCCTTGGCCGACCGGTGTGGCCGTGCGGTTCTAGGCGCTTCAGTCTGGAACCGCGCTACCGCTACAGTCGCAGGTTCGAATCCTGCCTCGGGTATGGATGTGTGTGATATCCTTACGTTAGTTAGGTTTAAGTAGTTCTAAGTTCTACGGGACTGATGACCTCTGCTGTTAAGTTCCATAGTGCTCAGAGACATCTGAACCATTTGAACCACATCTTCGAAAACGTAGCAAAATCTCCATGCCAACTCTTGCTTTCAACGCTATAAATGACTGCTACTATGCATTACATGCGTAGAAGTTCCTCAATATAACACAAAATGTCTCTATCTTGCGAAAGCGTCGGTAGTTTCATGGTAAAACCACCGGTACTTTAAAAAAATAAAATAAAATGTCGCCTAACTTAAACACCCTGTATCTTTTTTTCTAAGACACTTTCACTCTGCTCAGCCGATGAATGTGAAGCATCTGTGCTGCTTTTGTAACAGCAGATGCAGCTGCGCTGTGGAGTGTTCAGAGAAGCATGGTGCAGTGAGTCGTTAAATGTTCGGAGATACATGGAGGTCACTTTGTGTATCTGCTGCGAAAACGATGTATTTTTCGTGAAAGACTTCTCGTCACTGACAGTGAAGTTAATGTATTACAGGTAGCCACTCCTACTGAACATAGTATGCATGTTCAATCTTTCGTCGTCAGTAAGTTTTGTAATTATTTAAAATCTGTCACGTTAAATTCATTATCACCCTCATTACTTTTCAGTAATATTCCCGACATACCTACACAATAACTATAATGTACAAAATTAAAAAACCCGACCTACAATATTTCTATAGCTTCAGGAAAAGTATATGCTACACTGAGATGACAAAGGTCGTGAGGTACCTCTTAAGGGGCTCCGGAACGCCCTATACTTGCAATGTTAAAATAACGCTTATAAATTACATTTTTCCTCAGAAAGTATTTGAGGTAGAAAGTTGAACTTTTTACAGATTATTTATTGGAATATGGGCTACAACTTAACACAGGGATTTTACAAAATTTTAGTTCAGCTATTAAAGATGATTTTTTTTTCAATTGTAATGAAAATTCACAACATTTTTTTTGCAATTTTTTATTTATATATTCAAAAATACAGTTTTTTGGAAGAAGGCTGTGTTAAATTATGCAGAAGATACTGTGTAACATTTACTGCAAGTTTGAAACAAATATGTTTGGAAGATCCTTAGAAAACATGTAATTAGTATGAGAAAATATAAGTTTTGGGAATCGAGCGACAAAGATTGGATTAACTTTTTAGTGCATTCCAGGTCCATAGGATGGATTATCTTCATCCTCTGCAAACTTCTCCTCCAGCTTCCTCTTGTTCCTCCTCTTGTTTACTCTTGCTTGTATTTCTAGACTCTTTACAGCCCTGTCTGCAGCCCGAAGGCGTTTCTTGTCTAAAGCAAGCATCGCTCGTTGTTGTGTTCGTAGATTTTGCTACCATTTTCTTCAGTTGCAGTTACTGCAACACTGTTCCAAAAGGTGGTCATGTATGAACACTTATCACATTTCAGTTGTATTTCACTAGCAAGTCCTACGTGCTTTATTATGGAGAGTTCCAGACCTACTTCACTACAATGAATACATCTTACACAGTTTGTAAAAAATTCCTTTGAGAACCGACATATCAAATATTTCATTCACATCCGATTCGCCCATAAAACATTCATAGTTTTCACTCATTGAACCAAGCTTCTTCTGTGAAGTATTTTCTTTCCCACTTTGACTGCTATTGGCAGGTGTACTTGAGAGGTTAGGTTCACTCACTTGGTTATCGTCTTTATTGTTTACAGTAATAACACATACCTTTGGCTTTCCAACATTTCTCCTTTTCTTAAAAGCCTTCAGAGGATTTCTAATAACTTTACTTTTACTCATTATTATACTTCAACAAAACAGAGACTCAAGAAACAGAATTAATTACGAATATTTTCGAGATAACGACAGAGTAAATAAACATGAAACAATCGACAATCACACCAGCGATATATATTGAACCATCACAGGTTAGCCACAACACATACTTTATCTCACATCACTAAAATGTACCTGATGAACACGGACGTTAATAATAACACCATTTGACAGCAGTTTAACAGCGCCACAGTGGGTCCCGCCCATGTAGAACACATTTCAAAAAAAATTTAAAAATAGTTGTAGTCTTCGGAATTGAATAAATTATATATCTATTAAAAGGTAATAGTCTGCAGATTCAGAAAACGCAAAAAAGTAAAAATTGAACTTTTCATGATTTTGAGCCTTTCCGGAGCCCCTTAATGTGCTGTCGGAGTCCTTTAGCCTGGCACAGTGCACAAACTTGACGCGGCTTGGATTCAACAAGTCGCTGGATGTCCCCAAAAGAAATACTGAGCCGTGCTACAGCGGCCAATAATTGCGAAAGTGTTCCGGATGTAGTATTTTGTGCACGAACTGACCTCTCCATTATGATACATAGATGAACGATAGGATTCTTGTCGGGCTGTCTGGGTGGACAAATCATTCGCTCCAAGTGTCCAGAATGTTCCCCAGACCAGTCGCAAACAACTGTGGCCACGTGATATGGTGCATTGTCATCCATAGAAAATCCGTCGTTGCATGGGAACATGAACTCCACGAAAGGCCGCAAAGGGCCTCCAGGTAGACACACTTAATCGTTTGTCACCGTTTTAAACATGTCTGTCTCCTGGAATGCATAGACAAGTTTCAGTATAGGAATCACACAGTCAGCCCGCTGCTAATAACTGTTTGGTACACTGACCTACGTTTCGACACCTCTAAAGATGTCATCATCAGAACGAAATTTTAAGAAATCCTATAAAATAATACAAATAATACACACAAATTAAGTTTGACAAAATTATTAACCAAGATAACAATTGTCATGGCATACGCAAGTTATTTAAGTAAAGTTACATTGCGTGAAAGCAGTGGTCAAAGTTTCGAGCATATGTGCTCAAATCAAACATTAAAATTAAACACTTTCAAGCCCTTGGCACATATGCTCTTCTAGGGACAACATCAGACTGATCGGCCCAGTGACTTACACTGCTGCCACGAAAACAATATATGCTATGATGCCCATCTGGCAAGGACAGTGACGTGGCCATTTGAGACATTATAACAAATAATGGAATTAAACAACAGTTAATTATAAAAACAAAATACAAAGGAAGAGAGCTTAATGTTTAATAGTTTTTTCATAATGCGGGACCACAGTAATAATATATTTCTTTAAAGTCAGTACCGCCATTAGACTTGTTTATTTACACTTACACAATCATGATTTTGCGTTCAAAGTGCCATTATCAAGTGTTGTGTTATAAATTACCTAAGAGGGCAATACGACAGTATGCCTGAAACGCCGTGCTAAACCCGCAGGACAGGACAGATAGAATAAATTGTGCAAAGGGTCGAAAATAAGGGGCTGTCACTTACATTCCAACATACAACTTTATTATTTGACCAAACATTACAAGAGCCCAAAACAGTTTCTTAAAAACACAGTTTTAATCTTTGGGACTTAATTACCGGCTGAAAGCCACTTCAATTTAAAAACGGGTAAAGGCCAATAACTTAAAACGCAAGCATAATCAGAAATTTAAAAGGCAAGCCTTATCTTAAATCAGTTCTTTAGTTAGACAGAAGTAAACAAGTTAAATTCGAATCGGCTGAAGGCCGAAGACCTAAAAATTCAATAGGTTAAAGTAAACAAGTTAAATTCAAATCGGCTGAAGGCCGAAGACTTAAAAATTCAAAAATTATTAAAATGCCAAAGGGCTTATGTGAAACAGTACTTTAAACTTGGCTGAAGGCCTTAAGAGTCAAACAACTCTAATTTAAAACACAAAACCGGCTATAAGCCCTACAAGTACCAACAACAAGAACAAAATGAAAAAAAGTAAGGCAGTACGCACAAGGGCGCCCAGATGTTCGAGGGTCGGCTTGTAGTTCAAACACTAACGCTCGCTTCGGTGAGACAGGCAGTCGGGCCAGCCATTCACGATCCGACCACAACATAACTTCCACTTCACTCGACCAGTGCGCAACAGGGAGTACAACGGAAACAACGCCCACAACCAATCATACATGGAGCTGTAAAACTACACACCGTGCTGGACAGCGACAACACGATGAGGAAACTACACTGCCTGAAAATTACGCCAACGGCCAGGGCAGGTAACGGGTACGGTAACGGCCACAAGTCAGAAGATTCCGCTGATGTACTTCAATTCAAATAACCAAATACAGTGAAACTCCACCGGAGGGTGGCTAGAATTTTCCAACTTGAAAAACACATTGTTGCTCGCGGAAATATCCCAACAGCCGACAACGAACTCCAAACGACATAAAGTGAACAGTCTTGACTTGCTGTTAGGTTAAATACACTCCTGGAAATGGAAAAAAGAAAACATTGACACCGGTGTGTCAGACCCACCATACTTGCTCCGGACATTGCGAGAGGGCTGTACAAGCAATGATCACACGCACGGCACAGCGGACACACCAGGAACCGCGGTGTTGGCCGTCGAATGGCGCTAGCTGCGCAGCATTTGTGCACAGCCGCCGTCAGTGTCAGCCAGTTTGCCGTGGCATACGGAGCTCCATCGCAGTCTTTAACACTGGTAGCATGCCGCGACAGCGTGGACGTGAACCGTATGTGCAGTTGACGGACTTTGAGCGAGGGCGTATAGTGGGCATGCGGGAGGCTGGGTGGACGTACCGCCGAATTGCTCAACACGTGGGGCGTGAGGTCTCCACAGTACATCGATGTTGTCGCCAGTGGTCGGCGGAAGGTGCACGTGCCCGTCGACCTGGGACCGGACCGCAGCGACGCACGGATGCACGCCAAGACCGTAGCATCCTACGCAGTGCCGTAGGGGACCGCACCGCCACTTCTCAGCAAATTAGGGACACTGTTGCTCCTGGGGTATCGGCGAGGACCATTCGCAACCGTCTCCATGAAGCTGGGCTACGGTCCCGCACACCGTTAGGCCGTCTTCCGCTCACGCCCCAACATCGTGCAGCCCGCCTCCAGTGGTGTCGCGACAGGCGTGAATGGAGGGACGAATGGAGACGTGTCGTCTTCAGCGATGAGAGTCGCTCCTGCCTTGGTGCCAATGATGGTCGTATGCGTGTTTGGCGCCGTGCAGGTGAGCGCCACAATCAGGACTGCATACGACCGAGGAACACAGGGCCAACACCCGGCATCATGGTGTGGGGAGCGATCTCCTACACTAGCCGTACACCACTGGTGATCGTCGAGGGGACACTGAATAGTGCACGGTACATCCAAACCGTCATCGAACCCATAGTTCTACCATTCCTAGACCGGCAAGGGAACTTGCTGTTCCAACAGGACAATGCACGTCTGCATGTATCCCGTGCCACCCAACGTGCTCTAGAAGGTGTAAGTCAACTACCCTGGCCAGCAAGATCTCCTGATCTGTCCCCCATTGAGCATGTTTGGGACTGGATGAAGCGTCGTCTCACGCGGTCTGCACGTTCAGCACGAACGCCGGTCCAACTGAGGCGCCAGGTGGAAATGGCATGGCAAGCCGTTCCACAGAACTACATCCAACATCTCTACGATCGTCTCCATGGGAGAATAGCAGCCTGCATTGCTGCGAAAGGTGGATATACACTGTACTAGTGCCGCCATTGTGCATGCTCTGTTGCCTGTGTCTATGTGCCTGTGGTTCTGTCAGTGTGATCATGTGATGTATCTGACCCCAGGAATGTGTCAATAAAGTTTCCCCTTCCTGGGACAATGAATTCACGGTGTTCTTATTTCAATTTCCAGGAGTGTAGAAACTCAACTTTCGTGTCCAGGGTCGGTGAGTCGCGGACCTCGTTTCAATGGTAACAGCGCCACTCTCTCCGACACTGCGTAGAAACCGCCAGCGGACCTCGGCCAAACTACGCCCCGCCGAGAACTCCTCACTGCTCCACGTCAACCGACCGACTCCTCAGACCCAGTACGCCGACAACATTTCAAACAACTTTCCAGTCAAAATCACACCAACTACACAGAGTTTCACGAACACTTGCAGGAAGAACTAGACAGTGCTAACGGCAGTGACTGTACAATAACAGTGACGAATCACGCGTCTGCACAACCAAAGTCGTCCCCACTCCAATCATGCGTGTTGGCAACCGTCGGGCGAGTCATGGCGGTCCGGACCTCACTGCCAACTCCAACACTGCCAGATCCGAACTAACTCACAACACACGACGACACGGAAGTAATAGCAGTCCAGCAAAGATAATACGGCAGGACTTATATCGATAAGCGCTGCTGCTGCCGCTCACAGACAGGCAAGGCAACAACTCAGTGACACCAGTAATTGAAAATTAAGATAACGAGTTGGCAGTACGGTAAAAACAAGATATAAAATAATAAATGGCACGAACACGAGTGACGCGCGGCTCAGTGCCACCTTAGGCAATATATAACACTTAAAACACTTCATAATGGCACTTTGAAGCCGAAGTCATGATTGTGTAAGTGTATATGTAACACTGTAAATAAACAACAGTCCAATGGCGGTACTGACTTTAAAGAAAGAGCTTGATGTGATTCTGAAAATACAAACCGTCGAACAAATGATGTCTAATAGAGTCATCTATTAAGCTGTACAGAAATTACCATTACGTAAAACGATAGGATATTAAAGAATATTTATACCAACAGCTGCGCACCCAAAAAGTATCTGCGTGAAGGTAATTTTAGTAGTATAAATTAGAGATTCAAAGAAGAAGATGTTTGCCGGCCGCGGTGGCCGTGCGGTTCTGGCGCTGCAGTCCGGAACCGCGGGACTGCTACGGTCGCAGGTTCGAATCCTGCCTCGGGAATGGGTGTGTGTGATGTCCTTAGGTTCGTTACGTTTAAGTAGTTCTAAGTTCTAGGGGACTTATGACCTAAGATGTTGAGTCCCATAGTGCTCAGAGCCATTTGAAGAAGATGTTTCGGAACTAGAGGATGGGAAATGTAGTAAAAAATAAAGGAATTAAAAATTCGCGAGTGGTGCATTACAGCCATTGGGAAAAAAAAGTTGTAAGTGTTCATTGAGGATGAGGAAATCGTTCTTAGAAATATGCTCGAAAAACTCGAGCTCTTCGAGTACGTCGAGTATGACAGGTATGATGCAGAACGCATCGGGATTCGTCAGACCATGCAACGCTCTGCCACTGTGCCAATGTCCAGTGTCCATTTCAGTCGTAGTTGCTGATGTCATGGTGTATATTGTTGCGGAGGGTCATCATTAGGAGTGTTCGGCGCACTGTGTGTTGAGACACACTTGTATTGTGATCATAATTAAAGTCTGATGTTAGTTCCGCCACAGTTGGCCGTCTGTCCTCTTTTACCAGTCTACCCAGCTTACGACGTCCGACATCTATAATGAAAGGTAGTCGCCCCACCCCACGACGTTTGGGCGTGGTTTCCCCCTCATTTCGCAACGTGTTGAAGACACTCACCATACCACTCCTCGAAAAGTCGTGCCGTTTCTGAAATGCTCGTGCCGAGCCTCGGGTCCATCACAGTCTGCCCTCGCTCAAACTCAAGATAGATCGCGCGCCTTCCCCATTCTACACACGGACAGCACGCTCACTGATACTACATGAACCGCGCGTGTGTCTGACTAGCAGTCATTCCTCGCCAGGTGACGCTGCCATCGGCTGGACGGGTTTATATCGGTAGTAGATTGGTGGCCATAACGTTCTGGCCGATCATTGTATATCATATACCATATGTGCTTCTTCATGTTGCATAGTCCCGAATGGACCAGAAACTGCTTCATTAGTCACGTCGCAACAGATAAACGAACTAATCTCAGAGCACAGCAGTAACTATGTAATGGCTACTACGGTCCTATAGAGCATACGTGGTGATTTATTCATTATTAGTATTATATTAGTATTACTTTTATTTTTGGTCAGACACAAAGCCTGCACTCTACCAATTTCTGCCAAAATGGTTCAAATGGCTCTGAGCACTATGGGACTTAACTGCTGAACTCATCAGTCCCCTAACTAACCTAAGGACATCACACACATCCATGCCCGAGGCAGGATTCGAACCTGCGACCGTAGCGGTCGAGCGGTTCCAGACTGTAGCGCCTAGAACCTCTCGGCCACCAAAGGCCGACCTGTAGTTAGGTGCCAGTATTGATGATGGTAGGGTCAGGGCGTACTCATGGATGTGTGATTGCACTCAGGCCAATATTCTCATACAGGTTATAATTAGTATAAAGGGCGACGAAAAGGTTTCCGTTTGAGGAAGCTGTTGCAGCGCATACGCAACGTAACGCGATTCCGATGTGGGTCTGTAAGCATCGACATATTGGCAGGTGATTAGTGTGGCATTCGTGTCTCTCCGACGTGCCTGTAGCAAATGCAGGAGCATGAATTATGGTGACGCTACTATCAAATGCGCCCAACAGGACCAATGCGTTGTTATTCTTTCCTTGGTTGCAGAGGGACAAACACGGGTAGTCATCCATCGGAGCAGCATGCCTATGAAAAGCTGCTGAGCCGTGCGTGGCTCGTGTTCCCTCCATCATGTATTTTACGCGCTGTTTTCAACGTGCTTCCACCTCACTACGTTAGTTTAAATTACTACTGTCACTGAGTTGCTACTTTGCCTGACCGTGGCCGGCGCTAGCAGCGCGTATCGATATATCCCCTCTCGTAGTATCTTTGCTCGACTGGTATTACTTCCCGCTCGTTGTCGGTTGAAAGCGAGTCGGTCGCAGTTCGGGTTGCGAGTTCGGGCTGGCAGACAGTTTGAACGTGTCTGGAGCGCAGTCTGGACCTGCCATTCGGGGAGTTGCAATGCGGCACTAGTGCAGTCGGGTTGGAGCAGCAGTGAGATCTGCGTCGACATGGCTCGCCCGACCATTGCCGCCACGCGTCACTTGAGTCGGACCACGGTCTTCGTGGATCGTCGGTCGATCGTCCTACCGGATCACGCGTTTTGGCTCGCCGATCGTTCATGAGGCGGGTGTGTATGTGTGTGCTTCGACTCCCGATTTGTCTTCGTGCGTGTTTAGTTACTGTTGGGTATCGTTGAGGTCTTCGTGCAAGTGTTTGTCAGGTTGTGTGTGTAGTTGGCGTGATTTCCTTTGACAAGTTATTTTAAATATTGTCGGCATACTGGCTCTGAGAGGTGTGACATGTAACTGATGCTCTGAGTGCTTCTGGGCCCCTTCAATTACAATTTTGTGTAATTTGGGTAGGTCCTTTCCTGGTGCAGGGATGTCGTTTAGGCCAGTGGGCGCGTTTCTTCTGCATGGTTGGGTGCGAGCCAGTATTTCCGCCGTCGTGTGTCTGGAAGTGAGTGGGAGACGCACCAGCAGTGCAGTCGCGACGGAGCAGCAGTCGCGGACGGACCAGCAGGCAGTCGGTCGGTTGCTGCGGACCAGGGAAGATGTCTCCACGCGGTGCAGGTGTCCGTGGCTGTACCCTCGTTGGGTTACGACGGATCAAGTATAGTTGGGGTCACCACCTGTCTCGCCTAAGTGAACGAGGGCAGACCGACCTCCCTGGACGCTGCTATTGTCAACTACTTTAAATTCAAGGCCTATGTTTATTATTTTATTTTCTTAAAAATTTTGAAAAATTAATTTTTAAATTTATCTCTCAAACTTAAATATTTCTGCCTTCTGCGTTTGAAAGATTATGGTAATATGTTTTAAAAATATGTTTTAAAATTTTGAAACTTAATTGTGGCCTTCAGCCATTGGTATTGCACCTTGCGTATGTATGTTCTATCTGCTTACTCTTAAGGCTTTCCACGTATCCCAGATACGTTTTTTTATTTATTTGATTTGCCTCTTTAGTTGCATTTTAATTTTATTGAGTTTTAAGATTTCTTGTTTTAAATATTCTTGCCGTCTGCCTTTAAAAGTCTATGGTAACGTATTCTAAAATTCTGAAATTTAATTGTGGCCCTTAGCCATTTGTATTGCACTTTGCATATGTTTTTTTAAATTATTTTATTGCTATCTTAATTGGATTTTTATCTTGTTGATTTGTTCTTGTTTGGAGGCCTTCAGCCGTGAAGGGCTTGCATTCGCTAAAGGTCCAGCGATGTGCCTCTTTGGTTGTAAAGGTTATTGAATTACAATAAATGACAATTAGAAGGAGAAACTGACCTCAGCCTTTCGCCCTTTCCACAGTCCTATTACCCGGTCTGCCCAGCGAGCTTAGCGGGCGTATCAACTACAATTGAGGAAAACTGAGACAAGGTTCGCTGCTGCTTCATGATAACGCACGTCCCGATATCGCCATATTGCAAAAGTGGGAGAGCACCCGCTTTTGGTCCTTTAAAAAGGGCCTTGAAAGGTCGAGGATTCCTGTCGAACGAGGATGTGCAGCGGGAAGTTCTGGACTTGTTCAAGCAGCAGGACACAGGGTGTTTTTCAAAGAGAGTGCATTCAACCCGGTGCGTCGGTGGGAAATTGTCTCGATGCCCACGGTGATTTATTTTGAGTGGCATACCGATTCTGAACTGTACCACGTTCGAACGGAAACCTTTTGATAACCCGTCATAAAATAAAAATGCTCAATGCATTAAATGTTTGAGATAATGTGGGGAATACGCTTTAAACGTTGAGAATTAAAGGTATACGAGATGTCAGTGAATTTCTGTGGACAGAGATTCCACTCCACAGCTATTGGTACTAATGACGAGTCGACTTCTTGAGGAGATCGAGTGATCCGGAGCGAGACGCGGACGAACGCTCCGCGGCGCACGGCGCTGCGGGTAAATATAGAGGCCGGCCCAGCAGCCCGCACAAAGCAAATTTCCGTAGGCGGCGATTTGTAAAGGGCCGCGGCGGACGGGCCGAGATCGGCGGGGATAAAGAAACAGCGGTATCGATTCTCCGGTGTCGGTCGATCGGTTCTTCTGTTAGCGGCGCCCGGGAGGCGAGGCGAGAAGGGCCCCGGGGTGGCGGCGTCGGTATTTTGCTGTCTCTCGCGCGGCGCCGCGCTGCGTTGTTAGGTCCGCATGGGGGCGCCCGACGCCGCCTCCCGTGCGGTCGTTATCTCGCTCGCGTGGCTCCGCGCCAGCGACGCTGCGGCGGCCGACGCCGGAGAGAGGCGCTGCGAAGACGCCGGCCGCCGCCTCCGCCGCCGACGCCTTGTTAGCCGCGCAGGCGACGTCGGCGTCCTCCGCCTCCTCCTAGGAGCCGAGGCCCGCTGTCCCACTGTGCCCTCGCTGCTCACGATGGGATTACTCTCGAAACGCAACTGAGCGCTGTTTACCAGCAACGTCGGATCGGTAACCTACTGTGCCGGGGTGGGATTACGTATGGGTGCAATGGCCTTTCTGGGAAGTATGGGTTTCTCATTACCGTGACGCTGTTATGGCCCGTCTGCTACCTATGTGTCAACTATGCTGGTGTTACATAATCGTTTTTTCCTAAAACAGAGTCACGTAACGCATTTAAATTCACAATGAATGCACTACTTGATCAGTACATGTTATAAACCGTAATACTACACTGAAGAGCCAAAGAAGCTGGTACGCTCGACCAATGTCGTGTACTGCCTCTGCGAGCACACACAAGTGCTGTAACATCATGTGGCATGAATTCGGATAATGTCTGAAGTAATGCTGGAGGGAAATGACACCATTAATCCTGCAGGGCTGCCCACAAATCCGTAAAAGTACGAGGGGGTATAGATCTCTTCTGAACACCAAGTTGCAAGGCAACCCAGATATGCTCAGTAATGTTCATGTGTGGTGAGTTTGGTGGCCAGCGGAAGTATTTAAACTCAGAAGACTATTCAAAATGTGTGTGAAATCTTATGAGACTTAACTGCTAAGGTCATCTGTCCTACCGAGCGAGGTGGCGCAGTGGTTAGCACACTGGACTCGAATTCGGAAGGACGATAGTTCAATCCCGCGTCCGGCCATCCTGATTTAGGTTTTCCGTGATTTCCCTATATCACTTCAGGCAAATGCCGGGATGGTTCCTTTGAAAGGGCACGGCCGATTTCCTTCCCCATCCTTCCCTAACCCGAGCTTGTGCTCCGTCTCTAATGACCTCGTTGTCGATGGGACGTTAAACACTAATCTCCTCCTCCTCCTCATCAGTCCTTAAGCTAACACACTACTTAACCTAAATTATCCTAAGGACAAACACACACACCCATTCCCGAAAGAGGATTCGAACCTCCGACGGGACCAGCCGCACAGTCCATGACTGCAGCGCCCTAGACCGATCGGCCAGAAGAGTGTTCCTGGAGCCACTCTGTAGCAGTTCTGGACGTTCAGGGTGTCGCATTGTCCTGCTGGAATTGCAAAGTCCGTCGGAAACCACAATGGACATGACTGGATGCAGGTGATCAGACAGGATACTTAAATACGTGTCACTTGTCAGAGTTGTATCTAGACGTATCAGGGGTCCCACATCACACCAACTGCACAGGTACCACACAATTACAGAGTCTCCAGAAGTTTGAACAGTCCCCTACTCACATGCAGGCTCCATAGATTCATAAGGTTGTGTCCATACCCGTACGCGTCAATTCACTCGATAAAATTTTAAACAAGACTCATATGACCAGGCAACATGTTTCCAGTCATCAACATTCCAGTGACGGTGTTGACGTGTCCATGCGCGGCGTAAAGTTTTGAGTCGTACAGTCATCAAGGGTACACGAGTGGGCCTTCAGCTTCGAAAGCCCATATCGATGATGTTTCATTCCTTGGTTGGCACGCTGACACTTGCTGACCGCCCAGCAGCGATCTGCGGAAGAGTTCAATTTCTGTCACTTTGAAAGATTTTCTTCAGTTGTCGTTGGTCCCGTTGTAACAGGATCCGTTTCCGGCCGCAGCGATACTGGATACATTGTTCACAGGCATACAAACACGACGAAATACTAAATGTCTTTTTGCAAAGCTGTTTCACAGAGGAAGACTGCACTGTAGTTCCTTCTCTAGAATGCCGCACAGATGACTAAATGGTAGATATCGAAATAGACGACAGAGGGATAGAGAAACAATTAAAATCGCTCAAAAGAGGAAAGGCCGCTGGACATGATGGGATACCAGTTCGATTTTACACATAGTACGCGAAGGAACTTGCCCCTCTTCTTGCAGCCGTGTACCGTAGGTCTCTAGAAGAGCGTAGCGTTCCAAAGGAATGGAAAAGGGCACAGGTCATCCCCGTTTTCAAGAAGGGACGTCGACCAGATGTGCAGAACTATAGACCTATATCTCTAACGTCGATCAGTTGTAGAATTTTGGAACACGTATTATGTTTGAGTATAATGACTTTTCTGGAGACTAGAAATCTACTCTGTAGGAATCAGCAAGGGTTTCGAAAAAGACGGTCGTGTGAAACCCAGCTCGCGTTATTCGGCCACGAGACTCAGAGAGCCATTGACACAGGTTCACAGGTAGATGCAGTGTTTCTTGACTTCCGCAAGGCGTTCGATACAGTTCCCCACAGTCGTTTAATGAACAAAGTAAGAGTATATGGACCATCAGACCAGTTGTGTGATTGGATTAAAGAGTTCCTAGATAACAGAACGCAGTATGTCACTCTCAATGGAGAGAAGTCTTCCGAAGTAAAAGTGATTTCAGGTGTGCCGCAGGAGAGTGTCATAGGACCGTTGCTATTCACAATATACATAAATGACCTTGTGGATGACATCGGAATTTCACTGAGGCTTTTTGCAGATGATGCTGTGGTGTATCGAGAGGTAGTAATAACGGAAAATTGTTCTGAAATGCAGGAGGATCTGCAGCGAATAGACGCATGGTGCAGGGAATGGCAATTGAATCTCAATGTAGACAAGTGTAACGTGCTGCTAATACATAGAAAGAAAGATCCCTTATCATTTAGCTACAATGTAGCAGGTCAGCAACTGGATGCAGTTAATTCCATAAATTGTCTGGGAGTACGCATTAGGAGTGATTTAAAATGGAATGATCATATAAAATTGATCGTCGGTAAAGCAGATGCCAGGCTGAGATTCATTGGAAGATTCCTAAGGAAATGCAATCCGAAAACAAAGGAAGTAGGTTACAGTACGCTTGTTCGCCCACTGCTTGAATACTGCTCAACATTGTGGGATCCGTACCAGATAGGGTTGATAGAAGAGATAGAGAAGATCCAACGGAGAGCAGTGCGCTTCGTTACAGGATCATTTAGTAATCGCGAAAGCGTTACGGAGAGACGCTCAGTAGCTTAGTACGGGCTTTTGTTAAAGTTTCGAGAACATACCTTTACCGAAGAG
This sequence comes from Schistocerca serialis cubense, assembly GCF_023864345.2. NCBI lineage: Eukaryota > Metazoa > Arthropoda > Insecta > Orthoptera > Acrididae > Schistocerca > Schistocerca serialis. The sequence goes on from NC_064642.1 coordinate 737,209,736, forward strand.
TCAAGCAGTATATTGCTCCCTCCTACGTATATCTCGCGAAGAGACCATGAGGATAAAATCAGAGAGATTAAAGCCCACACAGAAACATACCGACAATCCTTCTTCCCACGAACAATACGAGCAATACGAGAATGGAATAGAGGGGAGAACCGATAGAGGTACTCAGGGTACCCTCCGCCACACATCGTCAGGTGGCTTGCGGAGTATGGATGTAGATGTAGAAAACTAACGTAACGTAACGACACCGCAAAACTGACTGCAGACTACCTAATGATACGTGAAGTACTGTGAGTAAAATATCACAGTATCCAACCTACGGAGCGCCAATGCAACGACTGTGCTAATATCCTCAAATAAGCGCCGTGCAGCCGTTCGTGACTTGGTCGTACGGGAAAATACCCATTTCATCACTACGTCGGTTTTCATCTCTCTGTATTTAAATACGGATGCCTATACCAGTTTCTTTGGCGCATAAGTGTAGTTTTTGTCGACAGTTGACAAATGTTGCCTTACTGTTCGATTACTCTTGATTCAGATTTGCCAGCCGGTGTGGCCGAGCAGTTCTACGCGCTTCAGTCTGGAACCGAGCTACCGCTACCGTCGCAGGTTCGAACCCTGCCTCGGGCATGGATGTGTGTGATGTCCTTAGGTTAGTTAGGTTTAAGTAGTTCTAAGTTCTAGGGGACTGATGACCATAGACGTTAAGTCCCATAGTGCTCAGAGCCATTTGAACCATTCAGCCAGGAGGTGTTCAGAGTGGCATCCATTCATGACAATGCACCCTGTGCGCTCTGGCATAAGGAATGCCGCACCCTTTGAGGTGTACGCGTTTGTTTTTGTTTTTGTTGTTGTTGTTGTTGTGCCTGCTGACACGTATTTGAGACTTCACCCTGTAGTGGCCGTACATCGTTGATTGGCACTGCGTAGATCAATTTCTTCACGTGCCCCTATAACTAGATGTCTGGGTGATTGAGGTCTGGGGAATGACCATGTCAAGGTTTGTCTCAGCACTCCCTACCAATCCAACGACCCAGAAATGCCTGCGTCAAATGTTCGCGCACGTTGTGACGAAAGTGTGCTGGTTTGCCATCATGCACGAACCACATTTGTACTCGTGGCTGCAATTGCATACCCTCCAGTAAGATAAGCAATACATTAATGAGAAAATCCTGAATTGCTTGGGGATTTATATCTGCCCAAACATGGTGGTTATGGAAATTCACAACACCATCTCTTTTGAACTCTGCTTCATCGGTAAACTCCCAGGGGTTTCTTCCATCGAATGTAGCACACGCTTCTCCATGTCAGGCGTGTCGACTGTGTGGGCCTTTCACTTTCAGTCTTCCTAGATGCAAGGTACCTGTGTCCCTCAGACTGTGTACCGTGAATCTTTCAGCGGAGAGGGTATGTGCTCGCAGGCTACGTCCATTTGCTAAACCATAGCTGAATATCATATCCACTATTTCACTTGTCGAGTAGTATAACTCCATTGATAACAGGTTGTGGAGGCGAGAAAATGTAAATGCACTACACCACTTGTACGTGCAAACGGCGCAATAACAGTAAACATGTAAGTGAACCTGCTTTTGAAAGTAGGTAAAACACCATGATACGAACCCAGGGTTGACAGTACTGTACAATAAGGCATACAAACACGACGAAAAATAACGTAACCTACAACACCACACGAAACACACAACTGACTGCAAACCACCTGATGATACGTAGTACTTTCTTTCTTTCTTTCTTTTACTTGTGCCTTGTTCCCGCAATGACGCGGGGTCGGAATGGTTAATCGGAGTTGGCAAGGTTAATTTAAGGGGCGGCTGGATGCCCTTCCTGCCGCCACCCCATACCCCCTGGGACAGAATTAGTGTACCCCAACTGTCTGTGTCTAGTGGAATCCATGGAATAGGGCGAATGTGTTCAGATGTCTGCGAGCCGTGTAACTGAGGCGGAACATGGGGACCACCCCGGTATTCACCTAATGGGATGTGGTAAACCGCCTAAAACCACATCCAGGCTGGACTGCACACCGGCCTACGTCGTTAAGCCGCCGGGAGGATTCAATCTGAGGCCGGAATGATATGTAGAGTACTGTGAGTAAGACATTACAATATCCAACAGACGGAGCGCCAATGCAGCGCTGTGCAAATAACCGCAAATAAGCATCTTGCAGCCGTTCCTGCAAAAGACGTGTTTATCTCGGAAAGTAAGCATTTCCGGATCCATTTTGTTCTTATTTTATTTTTGTTGTCTCGATGATCTGCGACACTGTTTCCGAACACCCTGTACACATGAGAGACGTTGAAAGCATTCGGAACAGTGCAGACGTACGGCAGCTGCCGGGGGAGAGTGGGGGACAATTAGGCCCCCTACCTCTGAACCATTACGCAGCGCAAAAGGGCACCCAAGGGAGGTGCAGATCAACAGCCCATAGGCCTAAGAGCGTTTGTATTTGCACCAGGACATCCAAGCATAGTGGAAAGACAAAGATCTCAAGTGGTAAAAGGCCCTCTCCCGCGAAACAGTTTATATTCGAAAAGAGGAGGAGAAACCTTTTTGGCAGAAGTCACAACTGTGCACATAAATATGAAGCTGATTTCTTCTCTGTAAAAGCAATGGACGCCAGACATAGACATCTCTAAAATGGAAATTCTGCAGTTTTGAGCCTTTCAGAGCTTGGGACACAGCTGGAGTTGTAGACTGAACAAAAGGTAAGCCTTTAATCTGTAGTGGACTGGCCAGACAGCCAATCCACTATGACCGGTAGCCGAAAGGCACGCGTTTAAGCTCACGCAGGCTGGCGTGAGGTCTGGAACAGGTCAGAGAAATAAGACTAGCAAAACAGCAAGTAACTGGTAGAATACTTAACTTTAATCCACAATTGGTGAACATTGGTCTGACGGTACAGGCATCACCAGTTAAATATCTATTGACAATGGCACCTTGCTAGGTCGTAGCAATTGACGTAGCTGAAGGCTCTGCGAACTACCGTCTCGGCAAATGAGAGCATAATTTGTCAGTGTAGCATCGCTAGCAAAGTCTGCTGTACAACTGGGGCGAGTGCTAGGAAGTCTCTCTAGACCTTCCGTGTGGTGGCGCTCGGTCTGCAATCACTGACAGTGGCGACACGCGGGTCCCACATATACTAACGGACCGCGGCCGATTTAAAGGCTACCACCTAGCAAGTGTGGTGTCTGGCGGTGACACCACATAATCAATATAAACGTCACGGGGTTTTGCTCACATAAGTAAACACGATGTTAGACAGAGAAGTTTTGTTGGCCCGATGACTACAACCTCTTTGAACACACAGTGATAGAGTGAGACTACTCTTTTCCGTGGAAAACTTTAGAGCTCACTATACGGCTGAGAGGAAAGTATGTTCTTAGGATCAATTTGCCCGCATCTCGTGGTCGTGCGGTAGCGTTCTCGCTTCCCACGCCCGGGTTCCCGGGTTCGATTCCCGGCGGGGTCAGGGATTTTCTCTGCCTCGTGATGGCTGGGTGTTGTGTGCTGTCCTTAGGTTAGTTAGGATTAAATAGTTCTAAGTTCTAGGGGACTGATGACCATAGATGTTAAGTCCCATAGTGCTCAGAGCCATTTGAACCATTTAGGATCAATTTGATCAGTAGTTGCTTGAAAGATCGAAAGCCCAGCTAATTCAAAAGATTGAAAAAGTGGTCATGCAAAGAGTCCTTGCAGAAAACATTCGAACTAGAATCGCTCCATTTCTCACATCGGTAACTTCAGCTGGTGAGAGACATCGCTGAGCTGCCGCCGCCAGAGCTAGTGAATTGACTTAAAGAAAATTCTGACTGTCTGGCGTTGGTGAGAGTTATTGGTGCTTCCAAAGGCGGATTCTGCAGCCACATCAGCCTCCGCCGACACAACTATTGTCAAATCGACACTCCACGACGAGGCTATGTGTAGGAAAGTTACAGACATTTCGTAACATTTCGACCATTTCTAGCTTCATTTTGAACAGGTGCTCGCTTTATTTAGTGAGTAGTCTACATTCAACTCCAGCTGCAGGTACGATGTACAAAGACGTGACAAAAGTCCGGGATAGCGATACTCATATATATAGTGGCGGTAGTATTGCGTACACAGGCTGTAAATGGTCACTTCAGTGGCGGAGCTGTCATTTGTACTCAGGTGATTCGTGTGAAAAGCTTATTGAAGCGATTATGGCCGCACGACGAGGGTGAACATACTCTGAACGCTAAATGGTGGTTTGAGCTAGAAGCAAGGGGTAATCGATTTCGGAAATCATTATTTCCAGATCCACAGTGTCAGCAGCGTGCTGGGAATACCAAATTTCAGGCGTTACCTCTCACCATGAACAACGCAGTAGCTGACGGCCTTCTCTGAACGACCGAGAGTAGCAGCGTTTGCGGACAGTTGTCAGTGCTAATAGACAAGCAACACTGCTTGAAATCCATATGGGGAAGGCGATGAACTTATTCCCTTAGGTTAGTGCTGCGAAATTAATGAGCTGTGGCAGCAGACGACCAGCGCGACTACCTTTGCTAACAGAACGACACCGCCTGCAGCACCTCTCCTGGAGACGTGACCATACCGCTGGGGCCCTAGATGACTTGAAAGTTGTGGCTTGGTCAGGCGAATCTCGATATCGGTTGGTAAGAGCTGATGGTAGGGTTCGTCGTGGACGCAAGTTGTCAACAAGGCACTGTGTAATCTGCTGCAGTACTGTACTAGAAGGTATCCTATGACTTCTGACACCTCACTGTATTTCCTTCTGTAGTACTAACATCACGACAATCACTGGGCGCTTCACGCTTCACCCCTTAATTGTATGGGCTGTTGTTTACATGGCATAGTATGGGTCCTGTGGTCCAAATAAACCGATCATTGACTGAAACTGGCTATGTTCGGCTAGTTGGAGACCATTTGCAGCCATTCCACAATGGAATTTTTACAGATGAATATGGGCCATATCACTGGGTCACAACTGTTCGCAGTCGGTTTGAAGAATATTCTGGACAATTCGAGCGAATGGATGTCCATCCAGATCGCCCGGTATGAATCCCATCGAACATTAATTTTGCGCCGGAAACACTTTTGCAATTATGGACGGCTGTAGGGGCAGCATGACTCAATATTTCTACAGGTTTCTACGACTTGTTGAGTCCATGCCATGTCTAGTTGCTGCAGTACTGTACTAGAAGGTATCCTATGACTTCTGACACCTCACTGTATTTCCTTCTGTAGTACTAACATCACGACAATCACTGGGCGCTTCACGACTGCAATTAATTTACTTGTGTGATTAGTGGAACCTTTCCCCCAACCCCTACGTCAGATATGCCAACGTGTTTAATGTTAGTATTTTCACAGTTTGTCAACTGTTTATGCACATCTTTACGAAAATAAATCAGAATAATTGCAGCTCTTTTCTTATTTATTATTCGTAGCATTCCCAGTTCATTATTTTGGAGGGTGATTAGTAAAGGAGCGACAGATATAGGGCCCACTTTCACATTTTTACATAATATTAACAATCATTCCTCAGCGACATCTAGTACTGATCTGGAACAATGTTCATGCAGATTACAGAACCTATTGGTAACTGCTTGAATATTGAGCTAAAAAAAAGAAAACAACTCTGTGATCACTCCCCATCGCCAGATCTAGTGCTGCCTGATAGCGTCGCAGGCTCATTGTGACATTTATGCCTGCTTTTAGCTCTTTTTATGGTATTTTATCGTACAGCATATGAAGGCTCACGCTGCTGCAAATTACCGAGCAGGCCAGATCAGTTGAACAGCCCACTCCACAGACGACACATGGCCGAAGGGCATGGCAAAGAATTCGAGTCGTGCCGAAGCGAGCACAGTAAGCTGTGATTCACCTGAAGGCGATGCCGCCAAGACTATAACTTTAATTATTTATATGAGGAACGTTCTGAAAGCAAGTTTTGTCGTTGCTTTTGAAAGAGAAAATGATACACCAGGTGAGGCAGGTAAACGCCATATAAATCCACACCCGATGATAATTCAGAGTCGGGAGGGGCGTCAGCGGACTAGAATCGACGCCTCCGCAGTGTGCCGAAGAAGAGAGAGAAGCAGCAGATCGGTGTGCCTGGGGTTATTCACGTAAACATCACGACGGCAGATGGATGTGTACTGACAATATGGACGCCAATGGAAGCACGTGCTGCTCTCCATTGTGAATGAGTACGTGAGACTAGTGTATCTATCATCTATCAACACCTATAGACCACGTATGGTGAAGAGGTTATTTCTCGTCATGTGGTTGGTCGCTGGTGATGCATGTTCAGAGAAGGAAGGGAGACTGTAGAAGATGAATGTTGAAGCGGACATCCACGAATGAAAACAATGTTACCAGAGTACAGGACACGGTGATTGCAGATCGATGTCACATCAACAATGCTATTGGGCATTCAGACCCCTCATATGCCACACGATGTGATGCGTTACGGAAAAGTGTTGAGAGACGACGACTCTAATTTATTTTCGTATTCAAGGGTACGCTTAACGTTGTTATTACACCCTAGACATCTTTCAGTGAGATACCAGGTAGTTACCAACATGAACAGGCATTGATGCGGACATGTACATTGTTAATGTTGAAGTGAGACACTACAGATGCGGAAATCAATCGTAGGTGGGGGTAGTGATAGAGGACAAGTCAGTTTCTCACTTCTTTTCATATTCAAGGCTACTCTTTAATGTTGGTATTATACCCTAGACATATTTTTGTGAGATGACAGAAGGCTATCAACATGAGCAGGCATTGATGGTAGCATGTACATTGTTAATGTATGCGAGAGTCACTCTCTTACATATTTTCATATTAAAGGCTACTCTTTAATGTTGTTACTATACTCTAGACATCTTTTTGTGAGACAAAAGGAAGTTATCAGCATGAGCAGGCATTGGTGGTAGCATGTACATTGTTAATGCATACGTGATATTTACAGTGGCTCTCCTTCCAGCCACGCAGGATTAGCCGAGCGGTCCAAGGCGCTGCAGTCATGGACTGTGCGGCTGGTTCCGGCGGGGGTTCGAGTCCTCCCTCGGGCATAGGTGTGTGTGTTTGTTAGGTTAAATAGTGTGTAAGCTTAGGGACGGATGACCTTAGCAGTTAAGTCCCATAAATTTCACACACATTTGAAAATTTTTTCCTCCTTCCAGTAGTATTTTCTGGAATCGCAAACAAGCAGGCAGTTTGTTCATTTAATAGAAAATCTTGAAGTGGACATTAAGGGGCTTGGAAGCCACGTGCAGCTATTAGGGAGAGGAACATCTCGATGCACTTTCTGGGCAGACGTCATTGACGTCACGTCACTCCCTCATCCTGGTGGACTGCCTGGGGACGAATAACTGACAGACGACAGCTACCACCCACCGAGGAGTTGGGAATGGGTCTCGCTGTATAGGAAGCTCGTCCGTTACGTCACGCCCTCAAGGTATGTGCAGACGATCCAGGTTCCCAAGGAGTCCTTGAAGAATACCTTCAACAGACGGGGTGCAGAATCAGATGGCCATGATCTGAGCGAGCTGCTCTACTAGTTGTGCACCATATCGCAGACGGGGACTGGTGATTGCGGAGACATTATGCACTACCCATTGGCACATTGAGTGACAAGAAATCATCACTAGGTATACTGGGGCAAATACGTTACTTCCTAAGGTGGAGATGTTGAGCTTCATCCATCAACATCGGTTTCTCATTTCCTCCCATCAGATATCATGTCCGTCACACCCGACAGTGTGCCAGACTGCCAATTACTGTGAGGTCGAGATGTTTCCAACAGCCCTGTTGCTGCACGGATGTGACCATGGAGAAGGCGGGGGACCAGAGCTATCTGTTGCTACTCCTATATAAAGTGCACAGGCTTGATGCTCCGGCCAGTTCAAATGGCTCTGAGCACTATGGGACTTAACATCTGAAGTCATCAGTCCCATAGAACTTAGAACTACTTAAACCTAACTAACCAAAGGACATCACACGCATCCATGCCGAGGCAGGATTTGAACCTGCGACCGTAGCAGCAGCGCGGTTCCGGACTGAAGCGCCTAGAACCGCTCGGCCACACGGCCGGCTCCGGTCAGTCCAGAGTCCATTTGTGTGTGTGTTTAGTGCATGTTCCACGTGTGTGACTTTGTAAATGTAAATTATCTCCCCAGGGGCACTTGTAGAGGGAGTGATAGACTCTTATTCTCATGTAATTCTGTATATTTTCTTGTGAAACTGATTTAACTTTTGATACAGCCACATGAGTGAAGATAATTTGTCAAGCATATGTCTAAATACTATTTGAAAGGTGTGATATTCAGAAGTCTTGTAGGTAGTAGAAACAATATTATACTGTCCTAGGAAATAAGAGCAAAATATGACACATGTTACTTGCTTGTTCAGGTTCTGAGAATGAGTGTGTTTCTTAAATCATAATTTTTGTCCATTTGTGTATTATGGATGACTGAAACCTGGTGGATGACTGAGCAGGGTAAATCACTGAGAGAGAGAATGGTTCAAAATCCACGGAACTGTAATGGTATTACGGACATTATTCATCTCTGACCTCAAAAACTGCAAGACCTTTTTAATCGCTTAGTGGAGTAGTGTGTCGTAGCAACGACCCTAGGGCCGTATGAATCATACTACACTCAGCAGTGTTCACGTACACAGCTTGAAGGCATGCAGCTTTGTGTGAGTGAGTGACCCCTGTGATGAATCAGGTCAAGTTAGCATGTTTTTATTTCTTTTTCGTGTGCAGTCTTGTTGGCAAAATCGCTTCCCAACACTTACGTCATCATTTTGAGATGTCAGTATTATTTGATAATTTCCTCTGTTCCGTTTCACACTATAAAATTTTGAATTGAGACACTACACATGTGGAAATCAATCGTAGGCGGGGTACAGTGACAGAGGACGAGTCACTCTCTCACTTATTTTCGTATTGAAAGTTACTCTTTAATGTTGTTATTACACTCTAGACATCTTTTTGTGAGATGACAGAAAGTTGTCAACATGAGCAGGCATTGATGGGGGCAGGTACATTGTTAATGTATGTGTGACTTCTATGGAGCCTCTTCTCCCAATAGTATTTTCTACAGTTGGGAAGAAATAGACAGTTTGGTCATTTAACAGTAAATCTGGAGTGGGCATTTGCGGCATGGAAGCCACGTGCAGCTATTAGGGAGAGGAACACCTCACGGCACTTACTGGGGACAGAATGCTGATCCCAAGAATTTCTGGTACTGGCATGCAGACAGTGCTTTGAGCCAAAGAAGTAAAAAAACTGCTTACTGTGGTCTACCTGTTTGTATCTGGGCACAGCAGGGACAGGGACACAATAGAAAAGTAGTCCGCCTGATCAAGGTGTTTTGACACTGTCGTAATGCCCATTATGTAAAGGGGTGGCAGCCATAACAATATGCAAGTTTCCATATTCCCCTTGGACTGCGTGCTATTGAGGGAGCCATCAGGTGGTTTTTGCCCTCTGTCCGCCAGATTTTTGGTACGACTCAGGTCCTCACAAGACTCTTAGACCAGAACACAACATTCATGGTGGCTCTGAAATGGCCGATATTGAGACACAAAAGCACTTCTCTCGGCTTAGCTGAGGCCCGTGATCGGATTGTTGTTGTTGTGGTCTTCAGTCCTGAGACTGGTTTGATGCAGCTCTCCATGCTACTCTATCCTGTGCAAGCTTTTTCATCTCCCAGTACCTACTGCAGCCTACATCCTTCTGAATCTGCTTAGTGTATTCATCTCTTGGTCTCCCTCTACGATTTTTACCCTCCACGCTGCCCTCCAGTACTAAATTGGTGATCCCTTGATGCCTCAGAACATGTCCTACCAACCGATCCCAATGCTGATATGGTGCTGACTGTGTGACAGTTCCTTGCATCACAGGGTACCATGATTTACCAGAGTGGCTTCCACAAACTGATTGCATCCTGTGACAAATACCTCAATGTCGATGACAACAACGTCGAAAAATAGTACAAGAGCAAGCTGTATAGTTCATGATGCCGTAGCTTATTTGTTTTTGGGAATAAAGTCTGCGTGTGACAAACACTGAATAAACTTCCTTTCGGAATTTCTCTTTTATTTACTGCTGTTGGTGAAGTGTTCCATTTATGCCAAATACATTATCCACACTGATGGATTATCTAGTTATGATTTCAGTAACCCTAATTTCACAGTCCAAGCTAAGTTAGAGATTTATTTTGACGTCGTATACCACGGGCGGACTGAAGCGACAAACGTCGAGTGCCCACCTCCTCCCCCCTCCTTACCCCCCCCCCCCCCCCCTCGCACCCCATCGTGTACGCGCGAATCACACATGCTAGCTTGTCACGCAGCCTGGGACAAACTGTCACGCTGTCGAGCAATCTTCCACAGCAGCAAAGTGTTCGCGATACGAGTGAATACTGTGTGATATTCAAATTAAGTTAAGGTTCAGACCAGTCTCTACAAACCTTTTGCAACAGCACTCAGTGAGTAGTTTTCCGAGAGGCAGTATGTGTGTGCGGAGGAAGGTATGCTCTTTAGCGTAAACGTGAATTGTTAACCCAAACTGCCTTTGGAACATTTAAGTGCGCTTTCTGCCTACCAACAAACTCGTGTGATGACAGTTGCTACATACTGTTATAGTCCTAGATGAGCGATAATTAGATTCAGCGATCATTGATGCAAGTCTAAATACTAGACTGGCTCTTCGTAAAATGTTCGTCATAAAAAATCTTTTCTTGATTTTCACATTCAGATATTAATTTAAAAAAATATAGGAAGGCGATAGTTAACTGGAGCAGGTTACCTTGGCTATAAGGATCTTTGAGCAGTAAGCTACTGAGCCTTTTATTACACATTTTATTTTGCCAAACAAACATTGTTTTACCAATTTTGCATACATTGGTGTCTGGACACACAATTTCATTTGATCGTTGATATTTTCAAACAAATCTTGTGCGTGGGCAACGGGCTATGGCCCTCGAACTATTAATAATTTAAGCAGTTACATAAATTTTCAAACGTATCTTAACAAGGAACAACAAGCTTTGGCCCTTAAAACGGTTAAGAATATAAAGTCATTAAAAAATTTGTTCTTATAAAACAACTCTAAACATCTATTTCCAGCTTGCAATAAGGGAACTCTTGAAGGCGTTAAGTCAAAATTCAGTCATGTGAGTTGAACCTGTAGTGGCATTCAATTACTCAAAATTTTGATACCAAAAAACTCTAATTAGCACGCAACTCCATAAGAAACTCCATCATAACTATAATTTCGCTTCACACCTTGAAAAATATCGACAATAATGAAACAAGGTTCTTTCGAGGATGGTAACATAATCAAATACATCACTATGAAAATTAAAGGTTTATAGCTTTTCTTTTTTGTCAGATATCAAAAGTATGAGAAATCTCAATTTCGTCATAAACAGTCATTTATCGCAGCTTCAAACGCAGGATAGTTTACATTCCTGTGCACCTCAGCAATTATGCAACTCTTTTTCTTATGAATGTGGAAAGTAATTTTAATTAAGCACTTCAGCCAAAGATATATTCCTACCCAGCGTCCAACAAGCGAAATGGGCAAAATACCCGCTCTATCACCACATAATGTAGATCACTGTATTGATAGCGCACTACCAACACACCTGCTTCCCCACAAGGCGTGGTATGTACGCAGTATGAATTTTAACTGATACTTAAACAAAATCCATATTTACCCACCCAGATAGGACATCAATACATGTATAAAGAGCCAGTTGTCCATAGGTAATAATCCTAATAAGTGTGAACAGAAAATAATTTATGAACACTAAAACATCACATAGATACTCAGAAATATTTCATTTAAATGTTTCATAACTTCTTTGTAATCCAGAGACTTCTCTCTGACTCGTAAAACACTCGGAGAAGCCTCAGCAACTGTCGAGCTCAATCCATTAGAAAGAAAGAGAGCTTAATTAAACTGAATACAAGTTTGAAACTTTAGATTAGCAGAATTCAACGGTACTAGTCAATTAATTTAAAAATCTATTTATACATTGAAATCTGTTCTCCCCGGCCAAACGAAATCACCGATGGCTCACTTCAGTAGAGAGACCTCAAATGAGGAGAGGGTGGAAGCAACTTTCATGTTCGCCAGTCAGTTAATTCAGGAAATTCACAAGATGATAAAAATCTATAGAAGTGCTTCAGCTACACATCCTTTCCGAATGGTCAGACTGAAATCGAGACTAATGCTCGATTGCTTGTACTAGTTCCAATCAATTAATTTAATCGTTGAACCAACTATGTTTCCATTGAATCACTGGAATGTTATTCCCCTTACCTACTTTAAATTAGATTCAAAGTAAAACTTTCGTATTAACACCAAATGAAATACACTGACGGAAAAAAATAGTACCACGAAGAAGGAGTTTTGTGACACAAACTAAAGTTGACAGGCATGTTTCTATATCTGAAAGATAATGTATATTCTCACTGAGTTTGAATGGAGTTGTGTTATAGGACTACGAGAAGTAGGATGTTCCTTCTGCGATATTGCGAAAAGACTTGGCAGGAATGTAGCTACTGTAGGCTACATGATACTTGGCAGTGGTGGTCATGAGAATGAAAGACCATCTTCTTCGGCGTACGGCTCTGGCACATCTTACTGTATATGCAGCAGCAATCTTAGCAGCAGTTGACACCACAGTGACACAACGAACTTTGCAAATCGTTTACTTTAAGAATAGCTCCCAGCCAGACGTTCTGTAGCGTGCATTCCACTGGCCCCAAATCACAGCCATATGCGACTTCAGTGGTGAGAAGCGAGAGCTCTTTGGAGTTCAAATGTGTGTGAAATCTTATAGGACTTAACTGCTAAGGTCACCAGCCCCTAATCTTGCACACTACTTAACCTAAAGTATCCTAAGGACAAACACACACACCCATGCCCGAGGGAGGACTCGAACCTCCGCTGGGACCATCCGCAGAGTCCATGACTGCAGCGGCTTAGACCGCTCGGTTAATCGCGCGCGGCGAGCTCATTGGAGGGCTGGGTGGAGGTCTGTTATGTTCTGCTTTAGTGCCAGTATGGCCGTGTGTTCGTTGTAAGGAGGCCAGTTGTGGGCTGGTTTTCCTATGTATCAGGAGTGCCAATTTGTTGTGCTGTCTTTTATGGACAGCAATCCATGGGATGTTTTTCTACAGGATATCGGTCGCCCATATACTGCTGTTGTAACCCAGCAAGTTCTGCAGAGTGTTGACATATCGCCTTTGCCTCTTCGATAACCAGAAATGTCTCCAGCCGAGCACATGCGGGGCATCATTGGACGACAACTCCAGTATCATCCACAAACAGCACTGACTGACGAAGTGTAACAGCCATTAAAATCTATCCTACAAACTGACATCCGGCATCTCTACAACACAATGCATGCACGTTTTTGTGCTTTCATTCAACATTCTGGCATCTACACCGGTTATTAATGTACCAGCATTTCACATTTGCAGCGACTTATCTCGCCCTTACATTAACTTGCGATCTTGCAATGTTAATCACTTAAACAAGTTACCGAGACGAATGTATTCCCGAAATTTAATTACTCCGCAAACATTATTTTTTGGAGCTGCGATACTTTTTCCGTCAGTGTATGAGGAAGTCAGTTTATTAAATTAGATGCCTCTGAGGCAGCAAGACAAAAGTAACGTCACACACGCAATTTAGTAGTCAGTTAACATTTATTTCGCGAATTAAATCAGATTAAGTTTTTAATTACGAACAATAAAGATATCAATAGGAATGTTTGACACTGTATGTATGACATAGTAGCTATTTCAATAACTATTTCTGAACACGTTGGAAAGGGCCTCGGTCTTTGTATAAGAATGCATTTGTCTAATCTTCACACACACGCACATTCATTCCACAATACACGCAAAGGGTGAGAAGAACATGAAGATAATTTTGTACACCATATAGAAACGCCATAGGCCAGAAAAACTGATTTAACCACGTGGTCTGTAGCTTGCTTGGAAATTCCCCACCTCGGAGGTACAAAACATACCAAAACACATGAGGTAAAAGCAAATGCTTGTTCGATTCGAAATTAAATTGAAACAACACGCTTGAGTAGATAATAATGTTGATCTGAAGCTCTCCACGTGGCGAGATGCAACGTGGCCTGGTTCAGTTAGCCAACACACACACACAAAAAAAAAAAAAAAAATAAAAAAAAATGCTAAACTCGCAAATTGGCTATGAAATTAAAACATGGAAAAAGAATTCCAACACGACAAACGGATTAACACACACTCTCTCACACACACAACGGAGTCACGTTTTGAGATTTACTCTAATAGAAAGAAGACATGGACTGAATAAAACGCTCTCTCATCGCCAACTAGCGGTAGGACAAAAAATTAATTTAAATATTAAGCATCGTCGCCCTCCCTGATTAAAATATTAACATGATTATACTTTTAAGAAACGTATTAACATTTCAGCCTCAACATAGTTCTACGTAAAATACATTGTAAGAGATGACCAGGGCAGACAACCTTACGTTCCAGCTACCTAGCGAGTAGTTCTAAGCTACCGGACCGAGGTCCCTAGGTAGAAGCGGAACTGGGCAGAGAAAATACGTTCTGGCTACCTGTACAAAGATAAACAATAGCTGCTGACCAGCCTCCACGAATGTTTCTTTGGTCCTGCAATAGCTGCTCATTCTCTAAAAAAAAATTGACGTAACTGCCACCAGCATTCAAAGAATCCCTGAATCTCTGCCAAAGAACGAAATTACATGGACTCAGCACCAAGAGACATCCCCACACTATCTCTAACAGCCGAGACCAGGAATGGAAAACAAAACACAGATATGTAATAAACAAGCGGAAAGGGAAACCTAGGACTATACACTGAGGTGGCACTATGTAAACATACTGATGGTGGTAGTACCGTGCACACCAGGCATAAAAGGCCAGTACATTCGCAGAGCAGCCATTAGTACTCAGGTAATTCGTGTGAGAAAGTTTACGAGGTGATTATAGCTGCATGAGGGAATGCGGGAATTAACTGACTTTGAACGCAGAGTGGTAGTTGGAGCAAGACGCATGGGACATTCCATTTCGGAAATCGTTAGAAAATTCTATGTTCCACGATGCGCAGTGTCAGGAGTGTGCCGCGAATACCAAATTTCAGGAATTACCTCTCACCACGGACAACGCAGTCCTCGACGGCATTCACTTAAGGGGCTCCGGAAAGGCTCAAAATCATGAAAAGTTCAATTTTTACTTTTTTGCGTTTTCTGAATCTGCAGACTATTTTTTTTTAAATGTGTTCTACATGGGCGTGACCCACTGTGGCGCTGTTAAACTGCTGTCAAATGGTGTTATTATTAACGTCCGTGTTCATCAGGTACATTTTAGTGATGTGAGATAAAGTATGTGTTGTGGCTAACCTGTGATGGTTCAATATATATCGCTGGTGGGATTGTCGATTGTTTCATGTTTATTTACTCTGTCATTATCTCGAAAATATTCGTAATTAATTCTGTTTCTTGAGTCTCTGTTTTGTTCAAGTATAATAATGAGTAAAAGTAAAGTTATTAGAAATCCTCTGAAGGCTTTTAAGAAAAGGAGAAATGTTGGAAAGCCAAAGGCATGTGTTATTACTGTAAACAATAAAGACGATAACCAAGTGAGTGAACCTAACCTCTCAAGTACACCTGCCCATAGCAGTCAAAGTGGGAAAGAAAATACTTCACAGAAGAAGCTTGGTTCAATGAGTGAAAACCATGAATGTTTTATGGGCGAATCGGATGTGAATTAAATATTTGATATGTCGGTTCTCAAACTGTGTAAGATGTATTCATTGTAGTGAAGTTGGTCTGGAACTCTCCATAATAAAGCACGTAGGACTTGCTAGTGAAATGCAACTGAAATGTGATAAGTGTTCATACATGACCACCTTTTGGAACAGTGTTGCAGTAACTGCAACTGAAGAAAACGGTAGCAAAATCTACGAACACAACATTAGATTTGTTTATTCCTTGCGTTCAGTTGGTAAGGGTGCTACTGCAGGTGCAATTTTCTGTGGCATCATGAATCTTCCAAATCCCCCAACCAAGTTTACGACCTATAATAAATTAATAGGGTCTAAAGTAGAAGATGTCTGTATAGAATCTATGAAGAACGCTGTGGAAGAGGCAGTAATGGAAAATAATGGTAACAGAGATTTGACTGCAGCGTTCGATGGTACCTGGCATAAACGGGGACACACATCTCTTCATGGTGTAGTATCTGCCACCAGTATGTATACAGGGAAAGTTTTAGATGTAGCAGTAATATCAAAGTATTGTAGATGTCCACAAAAATATAAAGGTACACATGAAAATAATTGCAAAGCTAACTATAGTGGCAGTAGTGGAGGAATGGAAGTGGCTGGTGTTGCCAGTATATTCCAGCGTTCTGAGGCGTGTGATAAAGTGCGATATGTTAATTACCTTGGTGACGGTGATTCTAAAAGTTTCAAAAATGTTCAAGGACTGAAGCCCTATGGTGGTGATGTTGTAGTGCAGAAATTTGAGTGTATTGGACACGTACAGAAGCGAATGGGAACAAGACTTCGGCGACTGAAAGCTTCGTACAAAAAACAAAAACTCAGTGATGGTAAAGGGTTGGATGGGAAGGGAAGGTTAACTGACAGTGTAATTGACAAAATACAGAACTATTATGGAATGGCTATTAGGCAAAATACACAAAGTGTCGACGAAATGAAGAAGGCTGTTTGGGCTCTTTTTTTTCATACTTCTTCAACCGATGGAAATCCCCAACATAGCTTGTGTCCCAAAGAAGAAGACAGTTGGTGTAAATATAACAAAGGATTGCTAACTGGTGAAGTGTACACTCATAAGCATAGTCTGCCTCATGCAATAATGGAGGTGATAAAACCTTTTTTCAGAGACTTAGCAGCACCTGAACTGTTGAAAAAGTGTATTCACGGAAAAACTCAAAACCCCAATGAAAGTGTAAATAGTGTTATATGGTCGAGAATCCCCAAGACTGTATTTGTTGGAATAGAAACACTTCACTTTGGTGTGTATGATGCTGTTGCGACTTTCAATGATGGCAACATTGTAAGGTGCAAGGTATTTAGAAATATGGGAATGAAGATAGGTTCTAACATGGTACGAGCGATGCTTGCTTTAGACAAGGAACGCCTTCGGGCTGCAGACAGGGCTGTAAAGAGTCTAGAAATACAAGCAAGAGTAAACAGGAGGAGGAACAAGAGGAAGCTGGAGGAGGAGTTTGCAGAGGATGAAGATAATCCATCCTATAGACCTGGAATGCACTAAAAAGTTAATCCAATCTTTGTCGCTCGATTCCCAAAACTTTTATTTTCTCATACTAATTACATGTTTTCTAAGGATCTTCCAAACATATTTGTTTCAAACTTTCAGTAAATGTTACACAGTACTTTCTGCATAATTTAACACAGCCGTTTTCCAAAAAACTATATATTTTTGAATATATAAATAAAAAATTGCAAAAAAATGTTGTGAATTTTCATTACAATTGAAAAAAAATCATCTTTAATAACTGAACTAAAATTTTGTAAAATCCCTGTGTTAAGTTGTAGCCCATATTCCAATAAATAATCTGTAAAAATTTCAACTTCCTACCTCAAATACTTTGTGAGGAAAGATGTAATTTATAAGCGTTATTTTAACATTGCAAGTATAGGGCGTTCCGGAGCCCCTTAACAACCTAGGGCAGCAGCGTTTGCGTAGAGCTGTCAGTGCTGCAAGACAAGCAGCGCTGCGTGAAATAACAGCACAAATCAATGTAGGACGTACGAAGAGCGTTTCCGTCAGGAGAGTGCGGCGAAATTTGGCTTTTATGGGCTATGGCAAAAGATGACTGGCGTGAGTACCTTTGCTAAGAGCGCGACATAGTCTTCTGTTCCTCTCCTGAGACTCTGACCCTAGCGGTTGGACCCTAGACGACTGGAAAACCGTGGCCTCGTCATATGAGTCCCAATTTTAATTGGTAAGAACTGATGGTAGGATTCGAGCGTGGCGCAGGCCCCAGAAAGCCACGGACCGAAGTGCTCAACAAGCCACTGCGTAAGCTGGTGGTGGTCTGTAATGGTGTAGGCAGTGTTTACATGGAATGGACTGGATCCTGTGGTCCAGCTCAGTCACTGAATGGAAATTATGTTCGCCTAATTGGAGCCATTCATGGAGTTCATGTTCCCAATCTAAGATGAAATTTTTATGGATGATATTGCGCCATGTCACCGGGCCAGAACTGTTCGCTATTGGTTTCAAATACACTGAAGCACCGAAGAAACTGCTATAGGCATCCGTATCCAAATATAGAGATATGTAAACAGGCAGACTATGACGCTATGGTCGGCAATTCCTATGCAAGACAACAACTCTCTGGCGAAGTTGTTGGATTGGTCACTGCTGCTATAATGGCATGATATCAAGATTTAAGTGAGTTTCAACGTGGTGTTCTACTCAGCGCACGAGCGATGGGACCAGCGTCTCCGAGGTGGCGATGAAGTGACGATTGTCCGTACGACCATTTCACGAGGTTGCGTGAAAGTCAGGAACCGGTAAAACATCAGATCTCCAACGTCGCTGCGGCTGGGAAAAGATCCTGCAAGAACGGGACAAACGACGACAGAAGAGAATCGTTCAACGTGACAGAAGTTCAATCCTTTCGCAAATTGCTGCAGATTTCAGTGCTGGGTCATCAACAAGTGCCAGAGTGCGAACAATTCAACGAAACATCAGCTATATGGGCTTTCGGAGCTAAAAGCCCACTCGTGTATTCTTGATGACAGCACGACACAAAGCTTTACGCCTCCCCTGGACATTGGACTGTTGATGACTGGAAACACGTTGCCTGGTCAACCCTTTTTAAATCACTGTTAATTTTTTATGCATAGCAATGTTCAGACCAGTGTTATGTCTGAAGTTCACTCGAAGTTTTACTCTGTCATCTCCAGTACGTATACATTCTAAAATCGTTGTCTTCTAATATCATTCCTTAGGAATAGTTACCCTACCTATCCCACTGTTTAAAGAAGGTTTATCATTCTGCACTACCACATTGCATCATGTGGTATGCAACAGCATGGAGGATATGGACGGTGACTGCGTGTAGGAAGGGCTACTTGGGACTGTTAGTAGGCGGTGAGTGTACTGGCTAGTCCGTGCATTTGCGATACTCAATGCGACCGGTTGGCGCAGTGGTTATCGCAATTGCCTCGTAAGCAGAAGATCCCGCCTTCGACTCCCAGTCTGGAAAACATTTTCACTCATCTACATCTACAGATATTCCGCAAGCCACCGTAAGGTGCGTGGCGTAGGGTACCCTGTACCCACTACTTATCATTTCTCCTCCTGTTCCGTTCGCAAATACAGCGAAGGGGAAAACGACGTACATCCACCTTATGAGCCCTGATTTCTCACATCTTATCTTCGTGGTCCTTATGGGCAATCTATGTTGGCGGGAGCAGAATCGTTCGTCAGTCAGCTTCAAATGCCCCTCCTCTAATTTTTCTCAACAGTGTTTTCCCAAACGAACGTCGCCTTCCCTCTGGGAATTTCTATTTGAGGTCTCGAAGCAGCTCCGTAAAACTTTGATTTTGTTCGAACCTACCGGTAACAAATCTAGCTACCCGCCTCTGAATTGCTTCGATGCCTTCCTGAAATCCGACCTTGTACCGACTCCAAACACTCCAACAGTACTCAGGAGTAGGTCTCACCAGCGTCCTACATCCGGTCTCCTTTACAGGTGAACTACTCTTTCCTAAAACTCTCACAATAAACCGAAGTCGACCATTTTCCTTCCCTACCACAGTTTTCACATGCTCATTCCACCTCATATCGCTTTGCAACGTTACGCCCAGATATTTAAACGTCTTTCCTGTTAGGTAGGTCACTATTAACGTTGTTTCCGAACAATACGGGTTTGATTTTGCTAGTCATCCGCATTAGTTTACATTTTCCCACATTTAGAGCTAAGTGCCATTCATCACACCAACTGGACGTTTTGTCTGTCTTGGCCGGCCGCTGTGGCCGAGCGATTCTAGGCGCTTCAGTCCGGAATCGCGCTGCTAACGCGGTCGCAGGTTCGAATCCTGCCTCGGGCATGGATGTGTGTGACGTCCTTAGGTTAGTTAGGTTTAACTAATTCTAAGTCTAGGGGACTGATGATCTCAGATGTTAAGTCCCATAGTGCTTAGAGCCATTTCGTCTTGTATCTTCCTACAGTCAATCAACTTCGACGCCTTGCCGTACATGACGCCAACATCAGCAAACGATGATTGTTGCTCACCCTGTCCGCCAAATCACTTATGTATATAGTGTACAGTAGCGGTTCTATCACACTCTCCAGGGGCACTCGTGACGACACCCTTGGCTCTGATGAACATTCGACGTCGAGGAAAACATATTGTGTCTATTATTCAAGGAGTCGTCGCCGTTGACTCCACATGAAGTCCTGATGCAGCCGATGTCATTAGTTCCTTCCCTTTCCATTTCTTTCTACCCTGTCCAGCCTCAATTTAGTCTATTCCTTTTTTCCCAGTCGCCCCTCAATTCGTATAATATGTTCCAGAAAGCCGCGAACCAAAATACACTACTAGCCATTAAAATTGATACACCAAGAAGAAATGCAGATGATAAACGGGTATTCATTGGACAAATATACTAGAACTGACATTTTCACGCAATTTGGGTGCATAGATCCTGAGAAATCAGTACCCAGAACAACCACCGTAATAACGGCCTTGACCCGCCTGGGCATTGAGTCAAACAGAGCTTGGATGGCGTGTACAGGTACAGCTGCCCATGCAGCTTCAACACGATACCACAGTTCATCAAGAGTAGTGACTGGCGTATTATGACGAGCCAGTTGCTCGCCCACCATTTACCAGACGTTTTCAGTTGGTGAGAGATCTGGAGAATGTGCCAGGGCAGCAGTCGAACATTTTCTGTATCCAGAATGGTCCGTACAGGACCTACAACATGCGGTCGCGCATTATCCTACTGAAATGTAGGGTTTCGCAGGGATCGAATGAGGGGTAGATCCACGGGTCGTAACACATCTGAAATGTAACGTCCATTGTTCAAAGTGCCGACAATGCGAACAAGAGGTGACCGAGACTTGTAACGAATGGCACCCCATACCATCACGCAGGGTCGGGTGATACGCCAGTATAGCGATGACGAATACACGCTTCCAATGCGTTCACCGCGATGTCGTCAAACACGGATGCGACCATCATGATGCTGTAAACAGAACCTGGATTCATCCGAATAAATGACGTTTTGCTATTCGCGCACCCAGGTTCGTCGTTGAGTACACCATCGCAGGCGCTCCTGTCTGTGATGCAGCGTCTAGGGTAACCGCAGCAATGGTCTCCGAGCTGATAGTCCATGCTGCTGCAAACGTCGTCGAACTGTTCGTGCAGATGGTTGTTGTCTTGAAGACGTCCCCATCTGATGACTCAGGGATCGAGACGTGGCTGCACGATCCGTTACAGCCACGCGGATAAGATGCCTGTCATCTCGACTGTTAGTGATACGAGGCCGTTGGGATTCAGCACGGCGTTCCGTATTACCCTCCTGAACCCACCAATTCCATATTCTGCTAACAGTCATTGGTTCTCGACCAACGCGAGCAGCAACGTGGCGATACGATAAACCGCAATCGCGACAGGCTACAATCCGACCTTTATCATAGTCGGAAACGTGATGGTACGCATTTCTCCTCCTTACACGAGGCGTCACAACAACGTTTCACCAGGCAACGCCGGTCAACTGCTGTTTGTGTATGAGAAATCGGTTGGAAACTTGCCTCATGCCAGCACGTTGTAGGTGTCGCCACCGGCGCCAACCTTATGTGAATGCTGTGAAAAGCTAATCATTTGCATATCACAGCATCTTCTTCCTGTCGGTTAAATTTCGCGTCTGTAGCACGTCATCTTCGTGGTGTAGCAATTTTAATGGCCAGTAGTGTATGATGTTTAGGAGGTGATATCTCGATTTGTTTTTATCACAGAGGTAAGATGTCAAGGGTTTTAGACAGCTCAGGATCAAGCAGAAGAACAGCCATACTGTTGCTATCAGACTATACCAGAAATTTAAACATGACACACTTTCTCCAGTTCAGAGAAATATAGCAAATTGGTTGGTTCTCCTGTATTAGGTGTGGAATAGGCTGGACCTTCGGCGCCTTATAAGCGGACCATTTGTTCATCGGCGGTTCCTGAGGAACCCCCGAAAAACCGAGATTTTCCGAGACAGAAAGTGTCAGTTGTGATGATGGCCACTCATACAGTTTCTGTTCATGGAAGATCATTGAAATCTGTACCACACCTGTTTAAAATGATATTCACCGGGAACTTCGAAACTCTTTTCGATATAACTAACCACTGCTTAACTCCAGACGTTCAAAGTTACCATACTTGTGCAGAAACCCGCAGAAACTGTTTTTCAGCCGTTTTTACATCGTGGGAAGTTATTAATAGCTAACCACAGCAAATGCCTCAAATTTTAACAATGCATTCTTTACACATTCATCTACCTACGGCGTTTTCCCGTTATCGAAAATGTGTCAATTATAAAGATACACCCGATAACCATGATTTTTGGGTACCAAAGGTACCAGTTGTGAGGATGGCTACATCTGTAATTTCTATTCATGGCAAATCTTCTTCAGAAGAAACTTCCTCGATGCCATTATCCGCTTCTGAGGTCCAGAGGTTCAAAGTTACCGTAGTTATGCTAGTAAAATACGCACATGGCGTCCAGTCTGAGACGTACATGTGGTTTTAATTGAAGCAGTGAACACGAGGCAAGGGTTCTTAAATCATGAAAAAGGTTCTGATGTCACAAACTATGCTTTTAGTCAGTATGTCTTTAAGGAAAAAAGTTTATGAACCTCTGTCTTAGGATAGTGGGCACTTGACGCCTACACAATTATATCCCTAGTGGTACTGCAATGACCAAAAACAGGCTAAAAATGTTCTTAACACTTCTGAGAAGAATGTTAAATCACTGCCAAAATTATGTGAAACTGGAAAGACTGCAAATTCAGTTAAAATACTTATAATGACTTTTTACGCTTTTAAGCAACAAATCGTAAACTGGTTGACCCAGAAATGAATGTAAATCAAACGATTTTGTGTTAACGTTATATTACGTGTACTTAGTTGTTTTTATGCGTATCGAAATATATAAATAAACTGGCAAAACTTTACTGGCCTTTGGTTCAAAATGGTTCAAATGGCTCTGAGCACTATGGGACTTACCTGCTGAGGTCATCAGTCCCCTAGAATTTAGGACTACTTAAACCTAATTCCAGAAACCAGAATTGCAGCACACCCTGCAATAGGTCTAGCTGGGAAAAGAAGGGAACTAGAGGAAAATATTCCCCTTTTGGAGCACAGAAAAGTTTGGACCCAGCTGTCTCATTCCCATTCTGCCTTCCATACGAAAAATTTTGGCATTGGTACGCATTCGTATTTTCGTGCTCAAAGAGAGTAGCAGAGAGAGAGTGAAGGTGGAAGAGAGAGAAGAAAGTGTCAGTGGGAGAGAAAGGGAAATGGATGAGAACAATAGCAGTTTGAGCCAATGTGGGAGGAGAGGTACGTGAGACACAGTAAAAGTGGGAAAGAGATGGACAGAGACAGAAGCAGTGAGGAATGAGACAATGGAAATGAAAAAATACTGATGAGTAGAAAACATACATTGTGCGATGGTGAGGAAGGTGGAGGGGGGGGGGGGAGGAGGACTGTTGGCTTAACTACAAAGAGAGATAGGTTAAAAGGATATAGAATGTTCTGCTTTAAAAGATTCTATTCAAACCCTAAAGATGCTAACACTTACGCCAGACAACAGAAGGAAGGATTTCGATCCTGTCACACGAAACGTGTGTCAGCTAAAAATCTAGAACTTTAGAATTCCAAATAGATTCTTTTAGTTTACGTAATATATTGAGGCTAAAACAGCTTGATAAAACTAACTTTGATTCTATAAGAAACCGCTGTGCGCAGCGACAGTACGCTATTTAATGAAGGGTAGTAAGACAGTAATCAGTCAGAATCCCGTTGGATTTTATTATTCTTGAATGTCCAGATTCCAACTATAAATAACCATCTTCAGTGCTAAAATACAAGGAAATTAGAGTCCGAAATTATTTACCGGTACATAAAACATTAAGTAAAGCACCACGTTGTCCAATAGCAATGATCCATTCTAGTGAACATACCATCTGAGCAAGTCAAAGAAACTAGCAGCAGTACTGGGGTACAAGCAGCAGGAAATTGAGCTTGTTGTTTATAACATGTACAGCAGCCTCACTTTGCCTCATGTAGTGGAAATAACGCCCTCTATAATACAAAAATAGCTAACCCGAATGGTACCAACAAAGTCTAAGACAAAACGATCCAGTTATAGTAACTTATGTTCTCATATGCCTAGTGTTGTCTTAACAAAGGCGGGCAACAATTTCCATATTATGACCGTTTATACACTAGGCCACACTACGCTTGGTAGTATGGGAGAATATAACTTATTATCGTCAGTGGACCGTTTATACTTTTGATTTGTTGCTACTATGCAATGCTATATCGGTTTTACCATCAAACAACTGAAAGATTAGTGAGCTCTTATCTTTAGGGGCTAAGCATAAGGCAATTTATTATACCACACTTATCAAGCAACTTACCGCAACTGGAGCTACACAGTAGTTTACGGACGAATTTTCGTCACTAGAGGACATTTGTGTGTTATTATTAAAACTACCTAATGAAATAAGTTTTGTCATGTTGATCTTCAACACTTTTGCTATGTTTTACCGGATCTTCTTCCTTTTACATTAATTATTTAGTGCTTCATTTAACCACTATGACA
This sequence comes from Schistocerca serialis cubense, assembly GCF_023864345.2. Classification (NCBI taxonomy): domain Eukaryota; kingdom Metazoa; phylum Arthropoda; class Insecta; order Orthoptera; family Acrididae; genus Schistocerca; species Schistocerca serialis. The sequence goes on from NC_064642.1 coordinate 737,234,665, forward strand.
CTAGCGACTACACTAGTTTTTAGCTTTTGACGAATTTGAGATTGGTGTGTAAAGGTATTTTGTCAAGAGTCTTCAAATTTTTGTTTAGTTTTTATTTCTAATGTGATGTAACAATTCCGTTTAAGACAGCTGCATGGAGCTATTAATTATTTTTTTGCGTAAGATTTGGTGGTTCACTTCACCACTAGTATATGATCAAACACATTGTAAGTCGGAATGTCTTCATACATTGAAAGGTAGTATGCAGATATATTTGCTGATTTTATTTATTTACTTAAAATGGTTCAAAACAACTATATTTCAATGAAATTGGATTAGTTATTTTTGTACAATAGGGGCGCTCTATTACAGTGAGATTGCTGTACTTATCATACACAACAACCTCATTTTCCTTCTGACTATAAAGTCATATAGTGACATATATTGCCGTTTGTTCACTGGACTGCAACTCACTCTAATGGAATGTTGACTACAATGCATCATTGCTATTGGACAATGTTTTGTTTTGCTTATTGCTTTATGTAAAGCAATTCTGATTCCGTAATTTCCTTGTATTTTAGCTCTTAAGATAATTTATAGCTGCAATAAGAATATGCAAGAATAATAATTAAAAGAATGGGATTGTTCCTATCCTTCCTTATAACTTGATGAAATATCTAACATGTTTCCTTTGTCTTTCCAACACACATGGAACTAAACTATATCCAGACAATATATAAATGTGTAAAAATCAGAAATACTCACCAACTTACGAAATCTTACTCGAAGCATATGATGTAAACAGTCTCTTAACATCCTAATAAACCACTGTGACACGAGAGACTACGCTAGTTTTTAGCTTTTGACGAATTTCAAATTGGTGTGTAATTGCATTTCGCCATGACGAGCTTCAACGTTTTTGTTTTTGTTTCTAATGAAATGTATCAGTTCTGTACTATAACACTAAATTAAAGTGTAGGAAGACCATTACTATGTCTGCCGGGGTACTGTGCGGAGGTCGCACGGAAAATTTTGGAAATTTCTTTTAAGTCCTATGGGACCAAACTGCTGAGGTCATCGGTCCCTAACCTTACACACTACTTAATCTATCTTGAACTAACTTTTGCTTAAGACAACACACACATTCATGCCCGAGGGAGGACTCGAACCTCCGACAGGGGGAGTTCGCACGGTGGCGTGTTTACCGTGAGGGCTCTGCTGGCGCCGTTTCGAAGTCTGCCGGCCTTCACCGGAGGTCGGCGTCGTCTCCTTCCTGCCCCACAACCACCCCTCCCTCCCCTCCACCTCCTCATACTGTCGGGCACTTTGCCAAAAGGCTGTGGAAGAGCGCCGAATTCTTTTTGCTCTTTTCCGAATGACTTTCTCCCCTATGCACAAACGACTTCATTTCGCTGAGTGGGTTGGTAGCGTACTGTCCAAGGACGGAGGATGACAGCGGTTTAGTCGCGCAAGTAGAGAACAGCACTACGTGACGTCACTTTTCGGCTGCAGACCCACAAAACTGTCAATAACCGAACGTAGTGGCGTCTTCATTGGAAATAACCGAATTTGTTTAAGGGAATTTAATAAATGAATTCAATGGCGTTTCTCGTATTAGACTGGCTGTGCCACTAAACTTTCTCAACTCTAATACCTTGTTCGACCTCTTCAGGATGTTACCGAGCTCTTTCCTCCACCCAGATTACCACTCAGTAGGGACTCGTTGCACAGCAAACAACGAGTTTTTGTGCCTTTGTTAATCAATGAGATGAAGCCATCAACATTGTTGTTTGACTATAGTCGACAGAATCGTCTTGACAGATTCGGCAACTTCATAGATAATTAAGATAATTGTCATCTATTGTTTCGTCCCAGTTGCACATTTTTAATTATATCACATGTTTCGATCACTCTGAATCATCTTGAGATTTAAGTAGTTGCGCCAAAAGCCTCTCTTTTCTATTCAGAGCCAACCAGAGTACTGTGTTTAGTGGTTCTGGGAAGACAAGACGGCTTTTTGACCGAACTACTTAGATCTGAAGATGATCCAGAGTCATCGAAACATGCAACCTAATTAAAATTGTTCAACTGATACGGAACAGTAATTAAGAATTATCTTAAATTTTTGTTTGATGTATGTCTACTCGACAATCGGATGCAAAATATATGTTCCCGATAAGAGAAAAGGAAATACGTGACCGTTTATTTATGTGTTTGATTATTTATTGATATATATAGTTTACGTTACCAGGTTAGAGCATTTGTTTCAAATAAAACAAACTTTATTAACATTCTACCTCTTTATTCTTCATGTCTACATATTCATTTCTCAGCATAGTCTCTCTGCCGATGAAAACATTTCACCCGACGGGAAACCGATTTATTGATACCAATACAGTAGAATGTTTGACTGAGTTGAAAGAGCCACAACATTATCTCTTATTACACTGCTTCATCACTATTAAAGTGAAGCCTTCGAAGGTGTTCTTCAAGTTTTGGAAACAGATGAAAATCGGATGGGTCCAAGTAGGGAGTGTACGGAGGATGATCGACGACTGTGAACCCAGCGTGTCGGATTGTTGCAGATATCGCAGCGCTTTGTTTGGTGCGGCACTGTGTTGCTGAAGGAGTTGGAGCTCCACAATATGGTCGAACTCCCTGAATTCGAAACTCGATTACAGCACTCTGTTTCTCTCGCACCAACATAGTTACGTCGCAAACCGTCATGTTAAAGGCTACAACTAGGAGCTCTCTGGAGGCGGAAGGGTGCAAATATGTAGACATGAAAAATAAAAGTGTAGAATGTTTATTAGTTTAGTTTAAAGAGTTTTCACAAAAAATTCATAGTGATTTCTTTTCAACACGCCCTCGTCAGTTAACGTTAATGCGTGTGTGGTACATGAAGAATACATAGAAATACAAATAATAATAATACAGGGTGGCGCAGGGGAACGGGAAATTTTGAACGTTACAGTTGGCAGCACTGTAGCGCCGGCAGATGTTCGAAACTTTGCACAATTGATGTGAACGCATTGCCTTTTAGTAACCATGGAGAATTGGAATGGTGCGGAACGTGCAGTAGCTGTGAGAGCGTTGTACAAAAATGGTGACAGTGCGACTGCCGCGCAGAGAACATTTCGACAGCATTACCAGCTTGGACGTCATTGACGTGTCCCATCTGCGCATGCGATTACAACGTGGGTGCGTAATTTTGAAGAAACAGGATCTGCCTTGAAAAAGAAACCTCCAGGTGGCATTCCACCGGTACGTACCCCAGAGAACATTGCAGCTGCTAGAGCTGCAATCGAGAGAAATCCTCGCCGCTCCGTTCAACAGCGGGGATTAAGCGACGAAGCTTACAAAGAATACTGCACGAATTAGACTTCCATCCCTATAAGTTGCAGATTGTGCAACACTTACATGAACGAGACCCAGCGTCACGTATGGAGTTTAGTAGCCAGATATTGGCTAAAATCAACGAGGACGCGAATTTCCTTGGTAACTTATGGATATCAGACATAGCCCATTTCCACCTGAACGGATTAGTGAACAAACAGAATTTTCGTTATTGGGCACAGGACAATCCTCGTGAGTTTCACCAGCGACCACTACATAGCGCCATGGTCACAATATGGTGTGCTGTATCATGTCACGGTGTTACCGGCCCTTATTTTTTTGAACGTGAGGATTGTAGTGCAGTGATAGTAACATCCGCTCGATATGTTGAAATGCTTCAAACTTTCTTTACACCGAGACTGTAAGAGCTAAATGTTAACGCCGAAAACATGTGGTTTCAGCAGGACGGAGCCACGTCACACACTGCTCGAAAATCGATGGCAGCAGTTCGTCAATTGTTTGGAAGACGCATTATTTCACGTAACGGTGACATTGCATGGCCTGCGAGATCCCCTGATCTTAGTGTGTGCGACTTCTTCCTGTGGGGATATCTTAAAGGCAAAGTGTACCGTACGCGTCCTGCAACAATCAATGAACTGAAGGAGAACATTGAAAACGAAATCACTGCCATTCCCCAAGATTTGCTACACCGCGCATTTCAGAGTTTTCATAACAGGCTGTTAGAGTGTGAACGCCGAATGGGAGCACATCTTTCTGATGTCATCTTTAAAAAGTAAAGAGACACTTTTGGACATTTTGATTGTAAAGACATACTGAATAATGGCATACTGAATACATTCACTTTCGTTAATAAATTACTAGTTTTATGAATTTATTCATGGAAATGACGTTATTTCGAAATTTCCCGTTTCCCTGCGCCACCTTGTACAAGCTAGTACATAATATATATAACAAAATAACAGTCTACAAGAATTAGTTAAGCTGAAAGCAAGAAGCCTGATAGTGAATGAGAAAGGAGAAATGGAAGAACTAGAGAAGAAGGAAAGAAAAAAACATTAATAAAAATCATCGGACCACAGCAAAGAAACACGGGTATATGAAAAAAGAAGAAGAATGTAGATTTTTATAAATAGATGGAGAAGTTCACAGATACTACACGCAAGAGAAATTTTACGGACGTCTCTTGAGGATGAACGAATGCAGATCGAGAAAGAAAATCTTCGACAACTTCATCAAATTAAAGGTGACCAAAAAATGGGATGAGGGAATAAGAAAGGACATGGAAAAACTGGGGTGAATCAGAAGAAGATGTGAAATAAAGACTGTAAGTAGTCTATTTAGGTTTTTATATTGATAACGCCACGTAGCGCTCTATATGAAAATCACTGACTGTGCTGTGTGCAGTCTGAGGCTGGCCGGCATTGTTCCAATATTCGCCATTGTAGTGTTGGGCAGTTGGCTGTTAACAGCGCGTAGCGTTGCGCAGTTGGAGGTGAGCCGCCAGCAGTGGTGGATGTGGGGAGAGAAATGGCGGAGTTTTGAGAGCGGATGATCTGGACGTGTGTCCATCAGAGACAGTAAATTTGTAAGATTGGATGTCATGGACTGCTATATATATTATGACTTTTGAACACTATTAACGCAAATACGTTGTTTGTTCTTTGTGAAAATCTTTCATTTGCTAACTATGCCTATCAGTAGATAGTGACTTCAGTAGTTGGAATCTTTTATTTAGCTGGCAGTAGTGGCGCTCGCTGTATTGCAGTAGTTCCAGTAACGAAGATTTTTGTGAGGTAAGTGATTTGTGAAAGGTATAGGTAATGTTAGTCAGGTCCATTCTTTTGTAGGGATTATTGAAAGTCAGATTGCGTTGCGCTGAAAATATTGTGTGTCAGTTTAAGCACAGTCATTTATAATTTTTCCAAGGGGACGTTTCAAGAGTTTTTCGAAAGAAGGTTGACAAATTCAAAGGATTCCAGGAAACGCAAGGTATAAGGACCAAGATCATGTCGACAGAGGAAAGTTGAAGAGATGGGGAGAACAGATGATTAATCAGTAAACCATTTGTTTTCCGTAGTCTAGAGTTGGTCGAAGTCGAAAATTTAAATACTAGTAGTAATAGTAAGAAGAATGACTACAGTATGATGATGATATCAATGTATACGATCCAACCACATTAATGTAATCACTGCCTGTGTTCGACATCATAACGCAATAACCGCCCACAGATAGCAGGTGGAAGCAATAGCATTGGACGGTGCAGAGAGCGTGTCGGGAGGAGGATGGAGAGAGGGGTGGGGGGGTGGGGAGGGGATGAGCAGTACAGTCATTGTCGTACTGTGGAAACGGAGCAATTCACCTGAAGTTTAAAAGGGCGAAGGGGCTTTCGGCCCAAGAGTGGAAGGATTTCTGAAACGTCCAAGTTCACGTGCCATCGTAGTTAACATATACAGTGCATGACAAAATGACGCTATCCGAAACTGGCGCCGAGACAAATGTGCTCTACGGGCCGTAGATGACACGGTGAACGACGGCTGAGGAGGTACGTTCGGGCGAATAGACGTGAAATTGTTGAATAACTAATTGCGCAGATGAACCAGGAGGTTACCAACAGTGTTTGCTCAACCACCGTTCTCCGAACGTTGTTGCATTACGGGGGTCCTCAGCAGGCTGCTTTATGCACCCACGCTGACCGCTGTACGTTTCAACGAAGACTGCAATTTGAACGCTAATAGCCGAGACTAGCTGTCCACTGAATGGCGACAGGTGATCTTTCTTGAAAAATGACGTTTTACGTTCTATCGGACAGATGGCCTTGGATGGTTGAAAGGGTCGCGGCCGGAGGAGGGAATGTGGGGAATATTTTCGTGGCATTCCCTTGGTGATACGATAATTCTGCAAGGCACAATGGATCAATACAGGTTGACGACTATCTTTGTGGACCACGTCCACCCCTACATATATGCGTGTTTCTTTGCTACGATTGAATCGACTAGCCGGACAAAGCTGCGTGTCACACGTTTCGCAGTGCTCGTGCCTGGTTCGAAGAGCTGTAGCATTTTACCGTAGTCCCCTGACCACCAGGCTCCCCAGATTTAAACCCAATCGGAAACCCGAGGGACCATCACGATCGGGAAGTTAGCGCCTTGGATCATAAACCGAGAAACCTAGCGGGGCTGGCCACAGCACGGGAGTCGGCAAGACTAGGCACAACCAGGAGCACCTCCGAAGATGTCCAATGTAGCTTTGGACGAAACGTCAGGAATAGAAGAGTTCTATAGACTACGACCATACAACCTGGGAGAATTCTCGGCAGCTGAGGCATCCAGTCGTGAAAGCCTTCATTGAATGAGGTAGAGCTTTAGCGTTCACTGAAATGCAGACGGTTTTCGGATGTCAGACAGGTTCCTCTGTATTGCATCCTAGTTTTGTATGCCTGAAATGTAGAAAGAGATGGAAAAAGCTTTAGTTCAGTGCATAGGCACACACTAGATGCTGGACGTATCAGATGTTCTATTGTTTTTATGTAATGGTGATACATATTTGTTATTCGAGCGCGCTCGTGGTGAAAAACTAAATTGTGAGCATGTGTGAGTCACATCACCTGTATGGTCGCATCCACTGAGTCAAGCATGCTAGGTGAATACGGGAAGGACTGACGTGATCAAACAGCTGAATGTTACACGTATATCTCACCTAAACATTCAAAGCTAGCTCGTGTCATCTGGAGACCTATAACATGCGGTCGTGCATTATCCTGCTGAAATGTAGGGTTTCGCAGGGATCGAATGAAGGGTAGAGCCACGGGTCGTAACACATCTCAAATGTAACTTCCAGTGTTAAAAGTGCCGTAAATGTGAATAAGAGGTGACCGACACGTGTTAACAATGGCACCCTATACCATCACGCAGGGTGATACGCCAGTATGGCGATGACGAATACACGCTTCCAATCAGCGTTCACCGCGATTCGCCAAACACGGGTGCGACCATCATGATGCTGTAAACAGAACCTGTATTGATCCAAAAAAATGACGTTTCGCCGTTCGTACACCCAGGTTCGTCGTCGAGTACACCATTACAGGCGCTTCTGTCTCTGATCCAACGTCAAGGGTAACCGCAGCCATGGTCTCCGAGCTGATAGTCCAGCTGCTGCAAACGTCGTCGAACTGTTCGTGCAGATGGTTGTCGTCTTGCAAACGTCCCCATCTGTTGACTCAGGAATCGAGACGTGGGTGCACGATCCGTTACAGCCATGTGGATAAGATGCCTGTCATCTCGACTGCTAGTGTTACGAGGCCGTTGAGATCCAGCACGGCGTTCCGTACTACCCTCCTGAACCCACCGATTCCATATTCTGCTAACAGTCTTTGGATATCGACCAACCCGAGCAGCAGTGTCGCGATACGATAAACCGCAATCGCGATAAGCTACAACCCGACCTTTATCATAGTCGGAAACGTGATGGTACGCATTTCTCCTCCTTACACGAGGCATGACAACAACGTTTCACCAGGCAACGCCGGTCAACTGTTGTTTGTGTATGTGAAATCGGTTGTAAACTTTCTTCATGTCAGCACGTTGTAGGTGTCGCCACCGGCGCCAACCTTATGTGAATGCTGTGAAAAGCTAATCATTTGCATATCACAGCATCTCCTTCCTGTCGGTTAAATTTCGCGTCTGTAGCACGTCATATTCGTGGTGTAGCAATTTTAATGGCCAGTAGTGTATTTTTCCAGTCTTCCGTGGGTCCACATCCACCTTGCCCTTGGCCATATCCTCTCCCGCCAGTTTTTCCGTCACGTTGTGCGCTTCTCTCTATCTGCCTGATCCTCATAGGTCTGTATGTTCTGTCTGCAGCTCGCTTCCCGAGCACGGAGTCCCGTGTTCGATTCCCGGCGGGTTCAGAGGTTTTCACCTGCCTCGAGATGATTGGGTGTTTGTGTCGTCCTCCTCATTTCATCTTCATTCGTGAAAGTGGCGAGATTGGACTGAGCAGAGGTTGGGAATTTGTACGGGTGCTGATGACCGCGCAGTCGAGCGCCCCTTCTATCTCCGTCTCCTCGTCACCCTCTTTCTGTCCATCTCTTTCTCCTGCTCTCCCTGTCCATCTCCTCATCTTCCACTTTACTGTCCGTCTCCGTCTACCTCTCTGTCCACCTCTTTCTCTCTCCTCTCTCTGTCAATTTCATCCGTTCCTCTTTGCACTTCCTCCTTCCCTGTCTGTCCATCTTCTCCTCACCACGTTCTCTCTGCATCACCAAATTATAACCACTACGCTGCTGGCTGGTGGTTCTTAGCCTCACACTATTTCTTTCCTGATGGTAAGTAATACGTGTACCAGTTTTGCTCGAAATCGAACCAGGATTTTGAAGAGCTTTTTACCTGCGACAGCGCTAGAGTCCGAACATGTCACATGTATTTGACAGATTTCACACCTACTTGTACACACATTTCACCAGTAGCTGTAGTTCTCACGCTGCTCTTTGTGATATCATATCTCCCGAACAATGTGTTGTAGAGTGATATAATTTTACAAATACGTTCAGTGGTATATTTGAATACTGTCTGCGAAATGTGTAGTGAATAAAGTTAGTAGTAAAGGCGTAATAAATTAAAATTTCATACATGATGCTTCTGTTTTTTACGCATTTCAGTATTTATGATGTCATATCTCCTGAATTACCTGTTGTACAATGATATAATTTTGCAGGTACATTCGACGGTATATGTGAACACTGTCTGCCAAATGTGTCGCGAACACAGTTGGTTGTGAGGAAGTAATTAAATCAAAAGTCATGCCCGATGTAGCAGTTTTACTGAATGAATAGCGAAAAAGTAATAAGCAAGAAATCTTATTCTCATCCAATATTTTGTTGGCGTTGTCAGTCAGAAAATGTTTAGTAAGCATATGAATTACGTCTACACTTTGCCGCAACTCACTAAGTGCTCTTATTCTCAAATACCATATGAATAAAGTTTCGGACTCGCGCGTCGTGTGCTACACTCTTTTTCAACCCCACTACCACCCGTTTAATAGGGAGGTGGTTTTTCT